>NW_019723306.1:1049705-1097485 GCF_002891405.2 Cryptotermes secundus
CTGATTTGGATGCCAGTGCTCAGGATATTAGATTGTTTCAAAATCCGCTTGACTGTGATGCTGCAGACGTCCCAAGTCAAATTCAAATGGAAATTATTGAACTTCAGAAAAATTATCATTTTAAAGCCAAATACAAGGAAGGAATTTCTGAACTCTGAGCAATTTCAAAAAATTTAAAGAAATTTGCTTGTAAATTTATCTCCATTTTTCGGACGACATATCTGTGAGAACAAACTTTTTTTCAGATGAAGTACATCAAGTCGAAATACAGGGCAAATTTATCCGATGAACATTTAAAGTCGCTACTTGTTATTAGCGTTTCAAAATTTGAACATCAATTTAATCAAATTTTAAGAATGCAAAAAGAATTCCATCATTCACATTAATTGTTTTATTATAATTTGTGATGAAAATATGAACATTTGCTGCTACTGTCTGTTGTCATTAATATACGATAATTTATTCTCACGTACTTTGTATTTAGTTTATGAAATTCTGTGCTTTCAATAAAACTCATATACCTAGAGTTATTAGTTTCTCATTTTATCCGGCCCGTTGAAAGTGCTGAATTACCTAATGTGGCCCGCGGTTCGAAAAGTTTGGAGACCCCTGGTCTAGAGAATATATAGGAGTCTCGACGTCTCACAGCCCTATGGGCCTTCAAGACCTATCACAGGGATAGCTTTACCTTTACTTTTTTAATATTACAATTATAAGGAAAATTAAAATATTATGAAAAATGAATAAAATAGAATATTTTTGGTAATTTGGGGGTTTTGGGCATAGACGAGGGGTGATAGTGAAATGGTTCTTGAGGGTAGAGACTTTGAAGATATGGACTAGTCTCATGCGACTCAGCATAGAACCGACCCAGTGGCAGCCTCTTGTGAATACAGACCGTGGAGGCGCACAGGGTTGTGAGATGTTGAGGTCCCCACATTTTCTAGGCGGCAAGGTTGTCATTCCTATACGCCAGCCGCCCTTTACCCCCAAGAATATTCCTGGTACTCATTTCTGTTAGAGGCCGAGTCGACCCCTGGGCCATAGTGCGGCCGGAAGGTTTAGGTCAACAGAAAAAATCCAATGACCTCATAGGGACTTGAACCGGCAATCTTCCGGCTTGTAACATAGTGCCTCAACCAACTACGCTACCGCGTGTCCTGAATACAGTAGTTACCATTTCTATAAAAGTTGGGAATTTGTTGACAAGCTGAACGACTATAATCTTCTTAACAAGAGCTCTGCTCCAGTGTCAGTTAAGGCATGAATAAAATAGCTATCATTTCTGACACTTCGAAGCTCTTCATTTTGATTTTATTGTAGTCTCTTTACGTACAATATAAATTATTCAAAGAGAAAAATATATAATATTTACATCAGCAACATATTTCAATGAGATTAAACTTTGTCACATTATCATTATTTTTCCCCCAGTTTAATGTTCATTTTCCACTGCTTTTATTTACTATGTCTGCAGTTAACTTTTCTTACAGGATTTTCATATATAATTTGTGATGTTATGCTTCATCAGTTCTTCATCTCGTGTCGTCACACCGATACAAGATGGAATTTCCTACTCCAAATAGCGCAACAGCGCAGAAGAACTTCGTTCTAAGGACCATTGCTTTAAATGATACAGAAGAGCATGATATAAACTCATTCTCTCGCCAGGAACAAGGATATGACGCAATTTGTAATTTCCTCTGGGAACCCGTGATATTTTTCTTTACCTGAATTGGATCAGCGACCTCGGAGGGCTGAAACGGAAAGTTCGTTCTCCTTTTAAATTGCCACAGAGTGTATGACCAGCGATAATAACATGGTCACCAGACGTGCAGTCACCCAGGTCAAAGGTCAGGAAGTTTGCTTCTATGAGGCAGATGTTTTCCGACACTGCTTCCACTACGTAGAGACACTGCAGATCAGGTAAGTACGGTTGGGGAAATCCCGGTGACTGTAGCCTGAACTCCGAGGTCACGTGCCTCACCACACACCCAGCGTCGCCCAGATGTTTCGACGGGAACTGCGTTCACAAAATGCAGTACAAACAAAATAAGGCAAGCGCTATCAGTTAAACAGAGGTAGTCGGCAAGAATCTGTGATGAACTGAACTACTGCAAACGGATAGAAGATAAATTCAAATTTAGGTACTAATTCGCATAAATAGAAATGTTCACACAGAAAATAAAAATTATAATTTCTGAGTAAGATTTGAGGTTTTCACCGAGGTGACTATGAATAATCCCGTATTCTTGGATGTGAGGCCGTGTAGATCTTGGGTGAACCGACGTTTCAGAGGAAAGTATCGCCTCCATCTTCATGGTATAAAAATCCACGAACGATGAACCAGCCTCCTGCTCACGCTGATGTATCCTTAGCGGATTTCTTATACCCTGAAAATTGAGGCGATACGTTCCTCCGAAATCTCGGTTCACACAACATCTACACGGCGCCACTTCTGCAACTTGTGCAACTTCTGGCTTCACTTCAATCGTCTTATTTTGTAGGCAAAATCTGAACATTTTGCCTCTACCGTTAACATTGATACAATGCGTTCCCTCGGTTCTTTAGTGCCCACTTACCAGACTTTACACTGCTTTATAATAAGGAAACGCGTAGTACGAGTCTTATGTTTGGAATTGCTGGCTTTCTGCACTTTGCAGATCTCATGACGTATTCAGAACAGAAGACATTTCTCAAACTGCACCTGCTTCCGCCCTCAAATGAAAATGTGGAGAGGCAGTTAATCTAAATCTCTTGAAGAATCGTGTTGTAGAATTCGAGAAGTAAGAGCCAAAATGCCATGAAAACTTGAGGTACAAGTTCTATTTCAGAGCGACAATAGTCGAGTCATTGTGATATTGGTTTTGGTGCCACATTCTACCATTAATATAGGGCCTATATAAAAATGAAATTTTGTAGTCCGTCTGTCTGACTGCTAAATTACTGATGGTCCTCGCCAGCGCAGTAATCAATGGCTCCGAGTCTCAAGATACCCCTGACCATATTTCACTGCCTGACGGTTCTGTGAAATTTCCTGTCAAGTCAAAGTCGCACTGCGGCTGACGATCGGTCAGTCAGTAAATCTTGGTGTAGAGCCCCTTCTGGGACTCATGACCAGATATTAATTATTACTGTTTGACAGTTACGGTCTTGTTTCTGTGGGGCGCTCTCTCTGACGAGAGGACGGGTCTGTCTTTTGTATATGCTGCTGGCTCTTGCCAGCGCAGTCTTTCTGGGATCCGAGTCCCTTGGGACTCGCGACCATGTTTTACTGAAATTTCCTGTCAGTATACTGTCACAATTGTTAGTCCTCAAGCTAACCAAAGAGAGAACACTCAAACATATAACATTAAGTACAAGTGAAGGCCACGCCGTAGCTCAAGCCGTTAGTCACTGGCTTCCCACCGCGGCAGCCCGGGTTCGATCCCAGGTCTGGTCAAGTGGGATTTGTGGTGGACAAAGCGATGCTGGGGCAGGTTCTCTCCGAGTACTTCGGTTTCCCCTGACAATCTTCATTCCACCAACTGCTCCACAATCACCCTCACCTATCATCTGGGGCTGGTACAATAGGCCAGAAGTGGCTGCAGTACAAGGGACTTGGTCCCACCCCACTAGCAATAAAAAAAAAGTACAAGTTAGAAAAGAGCCGACGATGTTATGGAAATGCGAAACCACTGCTTTATAGTCTGCGGATTCCATTTGAATTTTTAGATTTTTTCGTTTGACACTACAGCCCCAAAGATTTATCATTTCAGTAAAATTTATTTTAAGGAATATCAGGGAGAAGACTGGACATTTTGCTTCTGTGTTTACACTTACGAACATTTCTGAGGTATTTCTGCTTATAAACAGAGGGGCCCAAAAAGATGTATAACAACTTCAATGCTCAAAATATATGCTTAAATTATCTATTGGTATCCCCTCGGTTCAACTTTATTTTTTATTTCTTGCAAATTTACAGTCTACTCCATAGTAACAATATGAGTAACAAGTCGGTTCAATTTTGACACTGTCCGTAGACAACCTATATAACAAACTTTGACAGAGGTTATCTACGGATAATTTTCAAAATTGAACCGAAGATGTACCAATAGATTATTTAAGAAGATTTTTGTGTATTGAAGTGTGTATACATTATTTTGGGCCTTCCGTATATATAATGTATATATCATTAATAACTTCAAAAACATAAAAAATATTTTGGAACCCAAGTGCAACTGGCCAGCACTTCTCACTTCCATAGTGCAGCTAACCTTACCTGGGTGCCGTGTGTAGAAAGGTTAATTCGTTCTGCAAAAGAGACAGGTGGCCCTGTGTGCGCGTAGCCCATCAGGAAATGATAGTCAACAACACAATACAAAGCCACAAACACGTACACAGCCCACAGAAACATTGTACAACTCTCCCCAAGCAACCAAATGTCAGTAATGATTTTAAAACATTCTGAATGAGCAGTATGTTAGGATAAGTCTACAGAAAAGCGTTACATATGGGTTAGAGCGCCTCGCCATTGGCAAACTGAGATCACAGTGTAGTTCTGTAGAGCACTTGTTGACAGACTGGGAGGAACGGGGTATGTTTGAAGGGAAGGGTGGGAGGAAATGAATACAAATTTTCAGTAAAAGTTTTGAAAGTTGAAGTAAAATCGAGTGTGGCATTTGAAGAGGGTGGGTAATATTACGTGACACGTAAAATATAAAGGACTATGGGAAGAGTACTTGGTCTAGCAATTGTGCTACTGGCTGGAAGACAGGCGTTCGATTCTCGACATGAACAAGAAACTATGCCCTTCTCCACAGCACCCAGACCGGCTTTGGGCCCCACCCAGCCTCCCAAACAATAGGTTCCGGGGACTGTTCCTCAGGAGCAAAGCGGTCAGGGCTAATGCTGACCACTCACATCCAACCAGTGCCGAGGTCAAGAATAGTGGAGCTATACCTCCACTCCCCCATACGTCTTCATGGTAGAGTGTTTAGTTAATAAAAGAAAGGAGCAGCTTTACTCTTGCCTTACACGAAACATCAAGTAGATTTCATCCCACACAATTACCTTTATACTCTCACGTGATGAAGTGTAACTATAGACGGGTTTGAGATTGATAAGCGTCTGACTGCACTTTACAGCTCGTTATTACACACACACACACACTAATATCCATAGTCACTTCTTCACTGCCGTTGCTTAGTAGCGGCTTCCAAATGCGGAAGTCCTCCTTCCTCTGGCTTCCCGAACTATCCTCAGCCTCAGCTACCAGCTTCTCACAGCAACAGCTCACAATGACTGAACCCCAGTAGTCCTCTGACGACAACGCTACAGTCAAATTATATTATGACCAACGGTGAGTCGGCCAGTCTGTCTTGGTGTCAAGCACCCATCTGGGGCCCAAGACCAAATCTTTGTTATTGCCAGTCAGTTGAGTCATTGTTGATATGGGGCGCCCTCTCTGACGAGAGGATGGGTCTGTCATTTACAATTTCTGCTGGTCCTCGCCAGCGCAGTCATTCTCGGGTCAGAGTCCATCGGGACTCATGACCGTAGTTTAGTGTCTCGGATTTTGAGACTCCACCAACCTGGGGCACATGTATCCATATTTATATCCATCAGGAACATGGTGGTCCAGTTATATTCCCAGGCACTGGGGGCTACGGTGGAGGTAGTCGAAGCCGCGTCCACCCTGAGGGCCAACTGGTCCTGCTTATAACATCTCGGCACGGACGGCGTCGAAAATTTTCTTCCATTATTACTATATTCTGTTGATACAATGGAAACATGCTTGATTGTGGAGCCGTTACTTAGCAATGGCTCTTGTATAGTTGCCTATTTCGTGGTCGTTGCCTAGCAATAGATTACATGCCACTATATTATCACATTCTTAAGAATCCAATCTGCAGAGAAACAAAGTGCATAGTCAAATACAGGGAATTAATTCTTATGTGTCTCAGAAGAGAGGTTGTCGCGGCCATGACATGTGACGTCATGAATATAAACAGAGGTTAACGAACGTTTTGGAAGAAGCAGAATTTCTTCTACCCTTAACATGGTGACACTATATTATTCCAAAATATACATAACCAGCTACCACACTACACGACGTCACCCACCAGTCTTATTGTTCCTTCTTTTGCATCTTTTTCCTTAACTGCGTGTATACAGTGTGACGACAGCGATTCCGCCATCTTGAACGGAAGGTTGCGCTGTCATGTGACAGAGCATGCGTGCTCAGTGGTAACGCGTCTGAGTTGTGTTGCACCTAATTCGATTCTCTGTCGGAGCAACACGCAGGCCACACGAGCGATTTTCCCCCGCCTGTAAGCTGGTGAATATGACGTGGGAATGCGACCTACAAACATGAGCGCGCGTGGCCAGACGAACTTTAAGCGTGCAACATTCCTGCCCTGCAGCCATTTCAATTGAATTCTCCCCGGGCTAGCGTGGCATGAATACACACACTTCTGATTTCATAAATTGTAAACCACCTGGGTAACTTGTTTCATATGGGCCGCGCCAAAGCTCAAGTGGTTAGTCACTGGCTTCCCACCGCGGCGGCTCGGGTTCGATCCCGGGTCTGGTCAAGTAAGATTTGTGGTGGACATAGTGGAGCTGGGGCGGGTTTTCTCTGAGTACTTCGGTTCCCCTATCAATCTTCATTCCACCAAATTCTCCATCATCATAATCACCCGGGGCAGGTACAATAGGGCAATCAGTGGCCGCCGTGCCGAGTGAACCCAGTTGAACTCCATGCACCACTAAGAGAATTAAAAAAAAAAACTTGTTCTATAAAGGTAAAGTTGTCCTTATCCTTAGTTAATTAATCGCTATGCCATGAAGACGTATGGGGAAGTGGAGGTATAACTACACCTCGGCACTAGATGGAGGTGAGTGGTAAGCATCACGCCCCAGTCGCTTTAACCCAGTACGCATTGCAGAGGTGACTGTGTGGGTCTCAAAGCCTGTCTGGATTATGTGAGGAAGAGAAAAATCTTGCCCCTACCGGGAAACTCGGATATCCAGCACTTCTCCCGTTCCTAAATTGATTTGTTTTAATATGGAAAATTTTATAGACCGCGCATTAATGTTAAATTAATTTCGAAAAAAAAAATCCAGGCTCACTTTAGTTGCACATGGCATATGTGAAATTTTCTATTTATTATCTTTCACAAATTAAAGAGTGGAGTTTGCAGTTCCTTCTTACTTTATATTTTTCCTGGACGTGAAATTACAGAGAAACAAACCTTATCTACGAAATGTATCTATATCTGTTTCCGGTGTGTTTACTGCTATGGGCACGAAATAAAAAGCACATGTACGTAAAAAGTGAGTCCCCCTGGTCAACGTGTCACTTCGCCTTATGTTCGTCATTTCCGCAGTCGCGTATGAGGGGCCACACAGGGGGGAAAGTTCGTGTACCCTTAGCCTGGGGGGAATGTACATGACACTGACCCCCCCGTTCGTCATTAATATCAGAATTCCCTTGCCAATACAGTTTACCGATAAAATGAATTTTGTTATTTGAAACAACACAATTTTCACGGATTACGTGTTCAGGCTTTTCCTCTACATTTTTAATTCTTAAAATTAAATGCTATTTATTTGCTTATTGACCTATCGCATCTGTGGTCTAGTGGTCAGAGTTCTTGGCTACAGATCCAGAGGTCCGGGTTCGATTCTCGGCGCTACCAGGTTCTCTGAAAAGTAATGGGTTTGGAACGGGGTCTACTCAGCCTCGTGAGGATAACTGAGGAGATATTTCAAGGAAATAGAGGCTCTGGTCTAGAAAATCGAGATTAACGGCCGTGGGGATGCGTTGCGCTGACCACGTGACACCATCTACCTGCTAAAGTTGGCACTAACTTCGCCGACAAGCGGCGGTCGCTGGGTCGGTATATTTCGCTTGCGGGCCACAGGCCACGGAGTTTGTATTTATTGGCCTATTTATTTTTGTTCCCGGCATGGGGGCAAATACTCCATTCTCACAGCGTTCAGACCGGCTCTGGAGCCCACCCGGCAGCCCCCCAAGGGATACGGGCGGACTCTTTCTTCGGGCTTATTGCTGCGGGGTGCGTGAAGCTGACCACTCACCTCCAACTTGTGCTGAATTCAAGAATGGTGGATCTATACCTCCACTTCCCCATATGTTTCTAAGGCATGCTGCTTAATTTAATAAGAACAGGAATAATTTTTACTTTTTATGTATTTGTTTATGCTTTATTTAATGACGCTATACCCCAGTTATGTGGTAGAATAAGTAGTCTGTAATGAACTCGAAAGGACATAGACTACAACATTAATTTCAGCATTTAACTAAAGGGGCTGAGAAAAACCACAAAAACCTTAGCCAGTATAAACCATTTCCGAAATTAAATCTGAACCCGGAATCTCTCGAATGTGAAGCAGTAATGATAATCCCAGGACCATAACATTGAGTAACATTCAATTTTGAATTAATTTAAAATTATTTATAAAATTCATTAAATTGTTACCGGACGTTTAGTCGCGTTTAAATTGAATTAGAAACCAGCTTTTCGGAACACCGTTCTGACTCCGTGATCAGGTTCGATCCTGAAACGTTGGTTATAAAATCAACTTTAACGCAGCTAATCAGGCCGCGCCATAGCTTAATCGGTTAGTCGCTGGCTTCCCACCACGTCGGCCCGAGTTCGATCCCGGGTCTGGTCAAGCGGGATTTGTGGTCAGGGTCAGGTTTTCTCAGATTACTTCGGTTTCCCCTGCCAATCTTCATTCCACCAATTGCTCCACAATCACCCTCATCTATCATCTGGGCCTGGCACAATAGGCCAGAAGTGGCCGCAGTACGAGGGACTTGGTCCCACCCCACTAGCATAAAAAACCGCAGCTAATCACCCGAGAAGTTTCGATATATTTATAAGACGTGAAATCTTCCTTACGTAAGCGTAAATTTCCTAAAACTGCTCCGTCCATCTTATCCTCGACGAGCTCTCGCGTTGGTCAACACACAACACCGCTTTACTGAGAATTGTTTATATGTGGAAGAGAATATTAGTCCTTCCTGTTATTTCGACAAGCCAAACACTTGTTCAAACTTCCGCGCCAAGCCCTAACAAACAGTGCTCAAGATAAAGTTGAACAAATCCAAACATTCGGATCCTTGTAGGATTAACCTAAACACATATCTCTCTTTGTGACCCACTTTACCTTAACATGTTTCGTCTGTTTACTTTCGTGACAAATCTACAAGTAATATACAACTTCTTTATTAAAACGGTCACAACACAACTATATTGAGGTCAGTGCCTAGTTTGGCTCTGCTACATGTTTCGGCTATTAGTAGCCGTCATCAGGCAAATACATGGCCAACATATATACACCATTGAACTGCAGACTAGTAAAACTGGATACAATAGTATTAATTATATTAAAATACTTGGCATAAAATTATACAATAAATTAGACTATATAAAACAAAAGTTGTAGTATAAAACAAGAATAAAATTCTTCGAGTGACGCTTTACATCATCGAGTCAGTCGTTGGTTTTTGTGATTTTGTTGTGTTCCCACGGACAAATTGGAGTATTCTATATTATGTGTATATATAAAAAAGTGTTTTGGAGGCTCGTGATGTAGATGTAGTAATATTAATGTTAATTATTTAGTCGGTGCCTCATCTTACAAAGTATTGTCCGTTCTGTAGGGAATGTAAACAACGACTCTTGTTGTGACGGTTTTAATAAAGAAATTGTGCTGTATATTATAACACAACAGGATGCATGAAATGAAAACTACAAGTAATATTCGTATTTTATTGCCTTTGATTGTATTGCAATATCTGCTTTTGTATTGCTGAGTGATGAACCTGATGCTTCACCATATAACGCAATGTATGCCGCTACGCCCCCCTTTCCCTCCTCTCTGTCCGTCTTTATACTTCAGAAGATTTATATCCACCAATCAAAAATCATTTCACACAAAAGTTGTAGCAGTTAAAAGAGAGTTTTGGAGGAATATGAAATGATATTAGGAAATTTTATTTTGGGTTCTCGCAGCGGTTACTGATGAATACTATCTTTTGGGATGTGACGCCGTGTAGTCCGGTAGAAGTTCATTTACGTTTCATATTGCATTTTTCTCTGAAAAGTCGATGAATTTATACCGGACTACACGGCTTAATGCCCCAGAAGACGGGGCTCTTCAACTGTGTTGAGAGAAGTCTGCACACTCCAGAAGTGTAGGCCTGACTACATCTTCGCCCGTGCTTGAACGTTGCGCTGCAGAGTCGCGTGTATGATGCCGCAAGGTTTGTCCACGGGTTGGTACACCTCCTCGTTCTTTCCCTTGACGACGCTCTGCGGAAACTTGGAGAGGTCAAGCGTGAAATAGTGCTTATTGGGCATGGACATGTCGATACGTTTGATCTGCACATACAGACAAATCTCCTATCAATTTTCATGTTATCTTACATAGCCTATATGTGTGAGCCCGCGCCATAGCTCAAGCGGTCAGTCGATGGTTTCCTACCGCGGCGTCCCGGGTTCGATCCTGGGTCTGGTCAAGTGGGATTTGTGGTGGACAAAGTGGCGCTGGGGCGGGTTTTATCCTCGTACTTCGGTTTCCCCTACCAATCTTCATTCCACCAAATTCTCCGTCATCATAATCGCCCGGGGCAGGCTACAATAGGCCAAAAAGTGGCCGCCGTGCCGAGTGGACCAAGTTGGACTCCACCCCCCACTAAGGGAATTAAAAAAATAAAAATTAGCCTACATGTGACCCAGATCAATGCAATCCGGTTCTGTTTTTCTGAAGTTGGTTCCACATTTTATTAAGTAGGTCGTTCTTTACGCCTGTAGGAAAAAAAATATCGCGGTTTTAAGATAAATAATAGTTAATTAGAGTGAGGTCTGCTTGGTTCCGAGACCATATAATATTCTCAGCAGAAACAGAATATAAATTCCAATCCATATTAAATGTTTAAGATGGTTATTACACGACGCCCTCAGTATCAAGACTATATTCGATTATAGAATGATTAATTGTTATGGAGCAATTGGTGGAAAGAAAATTTGTGGGAAAGAGAGAAAATTGTTCAGAGATTATACATTATAAATAGGACACGATTAAATTAAAATATTGTGTACTTGAGCGCGGACTGGATTAATCTGGCTCGGGATACGGAGCAGTGGTCGCCTCTTGTAACCACAACAATGAACCTTTGGTTTCAATGAAAGACGGGGAAATTCGTGACTGAGATTTGTTACCTTCTACAAAATCTCTTCTCTCTGAAGTTGGTTCGTCGCTTGGCTGCTTTTATATTGATGCCTCATACACTTATTTAAGTTATAAATCTTTTGCACGTCTGTGTGTGGGCAGGAATAGCTCAATCAGCAAAGTATCTATCTACGAGCTAGGCAAAAGGCAATCTATCCTTCGCCACAGCTTCCAGACAGGCTCCTATCCAATGAGCATCGAGATAATTTTCTTGGGTATTAGTTATTAGTTAGTTATTTTTAGAGAGGGTGGGTTTCCCCATGCACCGCGACCAGTTTGATCTGTTGTGCTTCCCTCTCTGATATTCTACCAGTCTCTGTACCCTACCGATAAATGGTGCGTACCATCAGTCCCGCCGAGCAAGCGAGTTCGGCCACTTGCTTAACGGTATCTATAATGCTTCCCCCATCTATCAGAGGCCTTAGAGACTATTGTTGGGCGGGAAACGTCCTGGAATTTGGCTCAGTGATTCCCTTTGGGGATATGAGGTTCTTTTATGTGTCGTAAAGTTACGACACGGGACACACAGCTTAAAGTCCCTCCCGGAGGACTTGTTCCCTGAATTTTTCCGCCCTTAAAAATTCGACTACCTCCGCCGGGTATTTGAACCCGCGTACCGTGAGTCATGAGGTGGGAACGTTACCTCTAGACTACGGAGGCCGCTATTTTCTTGGGTAAAACAAAACGAGATATAAAGTTACTTCCGACTAATACAGAACTCAGCCGATCACGGTGGCCGCATGGTGTAAGGCATGGAATGTCTTCGCCCGCTCGAACATTGAGGTCGTGGGTTCGAATCCCACTCAATATGTGAATGTCTGCCTTTATTTCTGTGTTTGTGTTAGGTTGCAGCCTTGCGACGGGCTGATCCCCCGTCGAAGGAGTGCTACCGACTGTCTAAGATTAAGGAACTCAAGTGAAGCAAAGCGTGTCACGGATGTCTTATGCTCCAAGTACGAGCAATAGGAATAAAGACAGCTAGACAGACAGACAGACAAATATATAGATAGATCATCCTAATATTTGACTTTATGTACTCCAGTTACTGATAGCGTCGCAAATCGACCAAAAACCGCATACCTGTTCAACTTTGTCGAGAATCTTCCTTTCCGCGAGATACAGGGTGTTCTGGACGGATGGCGAAAATATGCCAGTGTCTGGAGGACCAGCAAATTTGTCGAGAATACACTCCTTCACAGTGTCCCTGTAGGACAGACACAAGGCATAAGAGTAACGAGGGAATCTCGTTCTGTTACTGCACAAGGCAGGTACCTCTTCAGAGAATGAGGCATCACCCTGTACCTATAAGCTTTTCTGCTAAATGACAAATTCTTGCCCATAAAATCGTTGACAGTCAAAGATTATATTTGTTAATCCAATAATAAAATTAATACCCATATTATTACTTCTTCAGAATCCAAATATTATTTGGCATTTTCCATCATTAGAAGTCTTACGTAGGCCGCACACCGGTATGAATCAAAACATGTAACAGTTAAGACACGATGTCTGCGACATGACGCAAAGAAAGGAGCGAAGTTGAAACGAATGAGATTATGAAAAGTGCCGCACACCGCTGACGTCAGATTCATGCTGACGAATAACGAATGAAGCAAGACTGCTTCTTTCGTCTCATGTCTTGATGCTTGTCTTGAAACAGTTGGTGTGTGGCCGCCCTTAGAGGGCGAAAATAGTGTCTTGGGCAAAGGCACAGTGTTTGAATCCTATTACCTTTATACAAAAATCCTAGCATGGATCACGGCTGTTTTCCGTGCCGGTGTCATTGTCTTGTATGTAATTCTACTTAGTAGTAATACTGAAGTTGAAAAACGCAAATTTACTCGCTTAATTAAAAGAGGAAAAATCGTGAATGAAATTTCGAATCGCATCCGAAGGTTCTATCGAATTTCTTGTACATCATTTTGATTTGTGTCTGTAACGGTAAAAGTAGGGCTTGAATTTGGTATTGCCTTTAATTTGTATCTCTCATGTCGGCGGTACGAAACATTAAAGAGAATGGAAAGTGGTAACATTCTATATACTGCAGAACACTAGCTGCATAGCAATGTTTACTTTATAAGATTTGAGGCTTTCACGGCGGTGACTATGAAGAAAGCAGTCTTCTGGGATTTGGCACCGTGTATATGTGGTGTTAACCGACGTTTCGGAGGAACGTATCGCCTCCATCTTCAGGGTAGAAGAAAAAATATAAGAAATCTGCAAGCGAAGAGACCGTGAGAACCGGTAAAAGCAGACAGTCTGCGATACGTTCCTCCGAAACCTCGGTTAACACCACATATACACGGTGCCAAATCCCAGAAGACTGCTTTCTTCAATGTTTACTTTAATATCTGAAGTGTGAATCTGAGACCGATTGCTTTATTCTTCCAAAATATTCCAAGAAAAGATATAGTTGTGTGTCGACATAAAATGTCGCCTTCTCAAGTTTTATTCTTAAATCAGAACACTTGTCTTTTTTTTCTTCTAAATGTACACTCAATATCGTTACATCAAAACACGAGCGATATCCGGAAAGTAAAGATACAAAGGCCAGAAAACATTTACAAAGCATTTTGGGGGGAGGGATTCACTTGTAGCACTTTTACAACGCACCCTTATTTCTTTTTCAACACAGTCACCGTGGATCGCAGTGCGCTTAGTGAGCCTGGGAAGGAGTTCCTTTATTCCAACGCCGTAGGAACCTCCAGCCTGCTCTCTTAGCCATGGGGAGCAGTTCTTGGCACTTCTGGGCACTGTTGTGAAGTTCATCGATAGTTAAAACGTTTGTCAGCACTGATGCTTTCACCAGTTTTCGGGACGATTTCAGCAGTGACAACGGATGGCCTTCCACTCCTTATTTCATCACGAATATCATTTCTTCTTGCATCAAATTCAATAGACCATTTTGCCACGTTTTGTCTGTTCACAGCATTTTCGTCAGAAAAAGAAACAAGTTGGCTACGAATTTCAGCAGCAGTTTCATCTATCACGTGAAGAAATCGAATTACCGCACGAACCTCACATTTGGCGGGATTTTGAATCAACACGGCCATTTTAAACACACACTGAGAGCACACCGTTGCCGTGACTGTGGCCGGTGAACTCTGCCCTTCATACAGTTCCTACCTCACACGGCAGCACTGCCATTTAAACACACACTGCGAGCACACCGTTGCCGTGACTGTGGCCGGTGAACTGTGTCCTTCATATGGTTCCTATTTCACACAGCAGCACTGCAATTTCTTAAAAAAAAAGGAATCCCTTGCATTTTTACTAGACTTGTATCTTTACTTTCCGATAACTCTCGTACGTTAAGACTAGAATGTCATATTAGCATCGCTTTGCAACCACTGATTTCACCTCTTTCAAAAAATTATCTCCGTTTTTGACATATTCAGTAAATTAGACGTCAGACAACATTACGTAGTTCTAAGGGTCGAACATTTGACGCTGAACATTCAGTCTCAGAATTAATGGATCATTTTAGGACGATTAGAAAGGAATAATTAATAATGATTGGTGGAACATAATTGTTTCTTTTACAGTAATATTAATGTCAGATGTTTTCAGGGACAAACAAAACAACGTCAGGTTCAAACCACACAGTTTCAGAAATCAGGGTACATATCTTAACTGCCTTTTTGGTATACAGTTTTCGGTGAGGGAAATTCACGAAAAAGAAAATTAATTACTATAGGATTCTGACGATGGTGTATAACACACTGATATGTTGGGTTTTTTGACTTTATCCATCGTCCTGGTTTTTAAGATAACAAATAAAAACACGACGTTCACTGGTCCAGTGATTGAGGCTAGCTCTTTCTAACGGACCCAACTGAATAGGTGTTTTCCTTCACCTGAGGACGGAAACAGATCCAGTTTCCGAAACGTCGTGTTTTTATTTGTTATCTTAAAAACCAGGACGATGGATAAAGTCAAAAAACCCAACATATCAGTAAAATTAAATCAAAATTTGAATATGTAATGTCAAAATTTATTTGTTTATATATAAATTACTCTCTGGATGACTATGTTTAATGCCATGTGTAGGATTTGTTTGCTTTCTTCAGAACGGTGGTTATGAAGAATACTGTCTTTGGGATACGACGCTGTGCAGTCCATTGAAAGCCATCCGACGTTTCGGAAAAAATGTCGTCTATATATTCAGTGTCGAGGAAGAAGCCAAGTAAGAAGGCAGCAATCGGATTTGGTTTATAACTATGACTCTGAAGAAGGAGGCGAGATATTACTCCGAAATGTCAGTTGACTTTCAACCCACTAAACGCCATTACAGAAAGGAGAACTTTTTTGAATGTCAATGTCAGGTTAGGTGCAACATCCATCCCTTACAGCTGCCGCCATATCACAGTGCACCCTTACCAGACGCCGTCGAAATCGACGCCGTTCGCTGTGGAGTATTCCCAAGTGGCCGTGACGACGGTGCTGAAGATACGGTCGTTCGTGTCAGGCAGCGTGCGATATTCATCCTGGATAAAGTCAGTGAATGCTGACTGCGTTGTCTTCAGAACACGCAAGTCACGTAACCCACCAATAATATTCGGCCGGTCTGTGGAAACAGAAAAGCACCCCAAAATTCATCTATTTACGAGTAATATTCAAATATAAATTTTCTACCTCACACGCATCACACTGTGTCTCCATTTAGAAAACCAACGGCTGAAGCTATTTCGAAAAGAACTTCTGTTTATTCTGAGAACAGAAAATACATAACTAAATTCTGTGTCCAAAACACAGGCTTTAAACTAAAATGAGATTATATTTGTGGTTGTCATTGTGGTTTGAAGGCTTGGGTCGTTCTAATTTTTATAACGTATCAGCCAATGGCTGTACCTGTAAAACATACGGTCTCCACAATAATTTATATAAGTCAAGGGGGATCAGGTGGGCAGGGCATGTAGCATGAGTGGGGGAGAGGTAAAATGCATATAGAATATTGATGGAAAAGCCGGAAGGAAAGAGACCACTGCGAAGACCAATGTGTAGGTGGATGGGTAATATTAAAATGGATCTTAGATGGGATGGTATGGATTGGATTGATCTGGCTCAGGATATGGACCAGTGGATGGCTGTTGTGAACACGACAATGAACCTTCGGATTCCATGAAAAACTGGGAAGTTCTTGAGTTGCTGCACCATTGGCAGCTTATCAAGAAGGGCTCAGCTCCATGAGTGAGTGAGTGAATAATATTTATAGTTATTTGTGTTTTTAATGATGCTGTCAGTAGTCAGCCTATATAGGGTGGAATGGTCGGATAATTACATTGGATAGCATGTGGAATGAAGTGATCATACACTAATTTAAGATACTATACCACAATAAACTTGAATGGACTGAAGTTTACCTTGAGAAACTTCAAGGAGTATAACCGGGCTGTGGGTCGAGGTATGAAACCAGTGCCTCCAAAATACGAAGAAGAAACCTCCAACGATTCGAAGGAAGAGCACGTCATGAAAACAATGGGCTACTGACATCATCCAAAAATATGTCGTAAATAAATGAAATCAATATCATCATCATCTAAATTGACACTCCCCTTAAAATTTTAAATAAAAACTTCTTCTATATCTTTATTTTATTTTATCTCCAGATATTTATTTGTATTTTTATTTATGCATTTATTTTTTTTTGTTGATAGCTGTATATCTATAAAAGGTAATCAACGCCGTCCAGTGTGGCTGATAAATGTTTTTCTCTTTCTTTAATAATTCATCCTTGACATGCTTCGGTCGGAGCGACCATCTTCAGAAGGACATCATTACATGCAGAAACCACCATTACAATGTCTCTGTTCACTACCAGTGTATACAGACATTAATATTAAGATGTCATGAATATAAAATATCAGCCTTTAGCAACTACAGCGATGTGCATGAATTTATTACAACATTTAAAAATTATTATAATTAGTTTATTTACAAGTTTGGTTTAAAAAGTCTTTGTTAAAATCTAGACCCAATTTGGTTCGTGTCCTTTCTACTATGTATAAAGGAAGTTGAGTGTCTACCGCGTCATGGTTCTGTTGTTTGAAGAACAGGACTCTTTAGCGTCGTCCTGCTGTTCAGGCCACACTGTGTTGTTATACTTTATCGAAGCTGTATATTTAGTTTATCTGGTTCCCTACCTTTTCTTACTGTTCCACATGACTGAGCAATATTCTAGCCTGAGTATATAGAATATTTATGGCGTGGTGCTCAACTAGATAAGCACAGGGGAAACTTTACCTTTGCCCTTATGTAACACATGATATAGTACTATTCTTTTGCCTCACCGTTCCTTTTGTGAGTCACCATGCAAAACCGGAGGGCTCTTGGAGAGAAGATAAAGGCATGATTGTGGTCACTTCCGTCAACTTGGAGACGCTCCCACGGATATTCTTCCACGTGGACAGACGCCTCAACAACGTGTCGATACGTATAAAGGAAGTGGTTACACACCAGCAAAGCGAATTTTTCCGGGGACTCCACCTGAAGAATAAGCGCATGGTTTCATCCGGTCACGTGGTTCCGGAACTTCTGAAGACGGAGGCAGTATATTCCACCGAAATTTATATACCTATTTGCCAAGCTAAACGGTGTCATAACAATATTCGGACTTTCTGACATCTGAGGGAGAATAATCCGAGAAGGTACATACACCTCTGTCGCTCTTTACCCTTGATACCCACACTTACGTCAGGGTCATCTCAAGCTCCTTCCGCCTAATTAATTCATTTCACAGGACCGTGTTCTTCTTGAGACGCTAATAGTCGCTGAGCTATTCTAGAAACTCTTCGTCAAGGGGACTAACAGAAATGAGTACCAGAAATTAATTAATTTATTTTCCTGGGGAGTAAAGCGCGGCCGGCGCGTAAGGCTGACAACCTTACCGCCATATTTGAGCCGATTGTCTAGATAATGTGGGATCCTCAACGTCTCACAACCTCGCGGGCCTTCGCGGCCTGTTACAAGGATAGCTTTACTTTTTACTTTTTTTTACCCAGCTATTTCTTTAACGTTCAATATAATCTTATGCTCCTCCTAGGTTTCCAAACTTGTCTCCTACCTACAGTTCTCTAGTCTAACATTTTGTACGCAACTCTAATCTGCCCTTTTAATCTTGTCCTCCTTGGTGAGAATATCATTGCAATATTTGCCGAAGAATAAATATTATGAAGCCCCGCATGACATATTTTCCTCCTTCCTCATGTTACTTTCTATCGTTTAGTTCCTAAAATGCTCTGCCCACACACATCCATATTTCTTTGGGATTACTGAGAGTCTAGCCTTCGTCCATCGCCTAAGTATTCTGAAGGGCAACAACTCCTCAAAAACTTGAACTGCTTCCGTCTTCAGGTGAAAAGGTGATGAGGCATGTACTCAGTTGGGTCACTGAACAACCTAAGTAGCCAAATACAATGACTTATGCATCTGTATTCCTATAATAGACATTAATTCCTTCTAACGGACCTAACTGAGCAGATGCCTCTCCACCTATTCACCTCAGAACGGATAGAAGTCCAGTTTCCGAAACGCTGTTTTCTTTGGAACACAGGACGATGGCCGATGAGGAGGATTTTTTCAATTGACCTGATCCTTCCGGCCTCACTATGGCCCTGGGGTCGACCCAGCCTCTAACAGAAATGAGTACCAGGAATCTTCCTGCAGGTAAAAGGCGGCAGGCGAGTAAGGATGACAACCACACCGCCATCTGTGAGCCGACTATCTAGAGAAAATCTGGGAGCCTCGACGTCTCACAACCCTATGGGCCTCCACGCTCTGTTACAGGGATAGCTTTACCTTTACATCGGGCCTGGGCCTGTGTAATCCCGTGTGCACTACCCCACAGTTAGAGGCCGTTATAATTGGCCTTTGTCTGTGTTCTTCCCTTCATATGAAACATCAAGTTACCCGCCCATAATTACGAAAAAAAGTAACAGGTAAAATTACGTTTTTCTCAACGTTTTACTCATGAATACCAGGCGGGGAGACAAAAAATTCTGAACTGAATTTTAACAAGCATTCTCAGAATTTATTTTGCTCTTAAATTTCTTCGTGAATAGGATTTTTATTTGTTGCTGTTCGCAAAACATTTATGTCATAGATTACATAATGTACATGAGAAGCGCCTAGAAGGACTCACCCCGTATTTCTTGGCCAGGACATACACGATATTCTTCTGCGTGTCCGTGGCAATGATGTCTTTATTGTCGCCGGCAATGAAGTCCTTCTTTGACTGCAGCTTGAGGTGAGTGTCGACCTCGTACTCTCGGATGGTGTGGAGGCTACCTTCACGATGCACGTGAAGCAGCTTCACGTAGTTCTTGCCGTAACCATACTGCCCCAGCTCATAGCTGTCCCTGTACTCCTTCCCTTGGTACGAGTTACTCCTGTCGTCTTCAGCGTTTGCTGCCAAGTGTAAATGCCCGTTGGTGTGGCTGTCACGTTTCATTCTAGAAGTTTCACATGAAGATAATTCAATTGCAGTATTTTCGTAAAGTATTGCTTGCATTTATCGGATAAGGACCTACAGACACACACACACAAACACTGTTAGCCTATTTGCAGTTACGTAATATGGAAAGTTGGAGCAGGCCTGTATAAATCCTAATGAAAGGTAATGTTGTACCTGTGCTTAACTAATTAAGCGCTATGCCATGAAGGTGTATGGGGGAGTGGATGTATAGATCCACATTTTCTTCACCTCGGCACTAGTTGGAGGTGAGTGATCAGTTTCACGCTCCTGGTGCTTTAACCACGGGAAAAGAGTCCCTGGTACCAATTGGATAGGAGTCTGAGTGGGCCCTAGAACAGGTTTCGACGACGTGGAGAAGATACAATTTTTTACCCTACTGGTACTCGAACTCCGAACCCTCAGTCGTCCAGCCCGAAGCCAGTCGCTATATCGACTGGGCTAATCCGGCCTAATTCTTAGGTTTTCTCGGCCGAGGCTTAATGTACGTATATTTAAATTCAAGAAACACATGAATCCTGAAGTTTCAACGAAGGTGCACCTGTAGATTCAAGTCTTCTTTTTAAGACGTGGAGTAGTTTGGAAAGTGGTTACAAACTTTCTCGGAGGACTATGTTGCCTCTCTTTCAGTAGCCAGTAAATTTATGCTCTTCCGCAAAGTTTGTAATCATACAAATTTTTATATATATATACCAAATTATACGATGAAATAAGGAGGAAGTCCATAATGTGAAATAAAAAATGTGGTTAAAATATTGATATATTCCGGCATTTCAGAATCTTCTAATGTATGTCTTTATTAAGACTATAATTTTCTATTTACAGAATGTACAGAGATTATTAAAATATTAGTATTTTACCTGTTACAATATTTCGGAGACAAGAAAGATAGCAGAACTGTCGAGCAAGCAGAATGCGGTTTGAATTAGATCTGCCGCTGAAGACAACATAAGAGTGACGTATAACTACACAGTGCTCGAGGCGATATATCGCTTGAAGATATATCGAAATCTGTGTCTACTGCTGTTCCACGTGTTTTAGGTCAGAGGTCATTTACAATCGCTCGCTTTAATCATGGTTGTCAAGATGGATCTGACCTTGAATACCCTATCTTTAGTGTGTAATAAATTCAACACATGTCGCGTTTAATTATGTTTAATGTATAGAATTTAATCTTATAGATATATGTATGCAACGAGTTGCCATATTTTATTAATTTATGAATTTTCGGTTTATTTAACGACTTTATTCAGCAGCTGAGACTATAGAACGTCGAATGGAGGAATGATTCATTAACTGGAAAAGATGACGAAGGAAGTGGTCGTGGCAGAATTTAGGCATTATCTCGACGTTGCCTGAAAAGACCGAGGAAACTCATGTGGAACATTGAATATGATTGCCTGCTTCCAGGAAAGATGACAGACTGAAATAACGTACACCCAACAAGCCAAATTTTATCTTTTCTCGCCTGTAAAATATCTGCGTATTTTATGATATTCGTATTCACACTCCGAAACCAACTTCCTCAGAATATAGGAGTGTATCAAGCACAACAAACCATTGAAGGTCGCAGTGCTAGGGCCAGTTTTATGGCTCACCCTTCATACTCTGTGTATCTGTGGTCTAGTGGTCAGAGTTCCTGCCTACAGATTCAGAGGCCCCGGGTTCGATTCTCGGCGCTACTAGATTTTCTGAGTAGTAGTGGCTCTGGAACGGGGTCCAGTTAGCCTCATGAGGATAATTAGCAGCTATTTCAAGGAAATAGCGGCTCAGATCTAGAAAATCAAGATTAACGGCCGTAATGCATTCAGTTGTTCTCAAGTTAAGTGGACTTGTGGACCAACAGGTAAAAGCACAGAGCAAAGTTAACAGCCCCATTTTAGAATTTTTTTTTTTGCTAATGCGCCAAAACGATATTATTTTTAGACTTATTTTTCTTGCTAATAAGAATGTATGTAATTTGTTACTTAACACCTTTTTTTTTCCTTGGCACTACAGCCCCAGTGGGCCAAGGCCTACCTCCATGAACTTCTCCGTTCACTTCGGTTTTTCTAGATCTTACACATTCGGTAGGACTCCTTGGGCGGGTGATCAGCTCGTCACAAGGCCTCTACCTGTACACAAACACAGAAAAACGCACACAAACATCCATGCAGTGAGGGGGATTCGAACCCACGATCCCGGCTTCCGAGCGAGCGAAGACAGTACATGCCTTAGACCGCTCGGCTACCGTGACCGGCAGTGTATAAGAATAATATATAAGAATTCAGTTCGTACCTCACAGGAAACAGGTACGAACCCACGATCCCGGCTTTCGAGCGAGCGAAGACAGTGCATGCCTTAGACCGCTCGGCTACCGTGACCGGCACTTAACACCTAATAGATAAAAATTCACGTTCATGTTAACAATTATAAAACAGTGTCTTTGTTCCATCAATATTCGGACCTGAGAATTTCCACAAGAAACATATAATCGAGGGTATACATAATTTTTTTCCAAATATATGAGGCCTGAAATGTGAGAGGGAGACTAGAGGTCTGCTACTTCAGGGAACGAAAGTTGTTCACGATCTGAAAAATGCTTAGTAGACTGGATCTTTGCATATTATTGTTAAGATTCACATTAAATAGTAGGTTTTATGAGCCACTGCAGACAAGCACCGCGGATTTTAATCCTTTGTTTCACCGAGTGTCGTAATTTGGAGAGGTAAGTTAGGGTAAGTTGGGGTAATTGAGAGCAAGTTGGGGTAAGTTAGGGTACTTTAGACTTTAATTTTGACGAATTTTAATACGGAGGGCTGTGTGAGAAGCATAGAATTATATACTGGAACTTCGAAAATTTATCGCCATTTTAGTGAGGAGAGGATAAAGCCATGAAAATCTGTGTCCAAATGGAACGTCCCAAGACTTCTAGCCAGCAGTCCTGTAACTGGAGAATATATTGTCACATGTTTGCAATCCAGAAGAGTTACTTCCATGGAAACGCTGGAATATACCGTTGCATAGGAAGTCAAAATAGCGCTATTGTATTCCCAACAGTGAGCCGTTGCGTAGAGAACGCCGAATCTCCTCGGAGATGAGTTTCCACGGTTACAACAGAAGGTTCAATGCATAGCAACGGCCGCAGATATATAAGAAGGCAATACATTCGAAAAACAGTTGCCCGTGTGAAAGCGGGGTCGAATACCTCCACCGTGACCCTGCGAGTCGTAAGAGGCGACGAAAAGGAAAGTCTCAAATCTGAGACAGTAAAATACGGTCTCGAGTCCCAAGAGACTCATACCCGAGAAAAGACTGCACTGGCAAGGGCCAGCAGCATATGCAAAATACCGACCCGTCCTCTCGTCAGAGAGGGCGCCCCACAGATCAAGACCGTAAATGCCAAACGCTAATAAATATCTGGTCATGAGCCGCAGCTGGGGCTCGACACCAAGACCTACTGACTGACTGACCGTCAGTCGCAATGTGACTTGGACTTGGACTTGGATAAGACAGTCCTCAGAAGGCCGCCGCCGAAAGCAGTCTAGTATTTGCCGAGATACAGTGGAAGCAGTAACTGAGATACTGCAAGTGATAATAATTGTAAGGCGTGTGAGTGTATACATGAAGCACAATAAAGATTCGCTGAATCCGAGACCCGCGTGACACACCCAAACACGTGACAATATGATTCTCTGAGGTTCCCTTAGCAGTGTACTGTTACTTTTTTATAACAGAAGTATAATTTTCTCGTAACAGTGCACTATTCAAAAGATTGATTTTTAGAACGGATGAGAAAAGCGAGCTTCAAAAGAGGATTTATTTTTCTAAATTTATTTTTGAAGCCTCAAGAAGAAGATAAGAAATAGAGAGTAGTAAGGGAGGGCACAAATACTTTTGGGGCTTCGAATATTTCCGGGCACTACCCGCTTCTCCTTCTTGCAGACCTCAGTTTGAAGGAGGGTAAAACTTCAAGAATTCAAAAGATAAAGCGTTTCAAATTCTACTAAATATTTAAAAAGGCCGCATCATAGCTCAAGCGGTTAGTCGCTGGCTTCCCACCGCGGCATCCCGGGTTCGAGCCCGGGTCTGGTCAAGTGGGATTTGTGTTGGACAATGTGGTGCTGGAGAAGGTTTTCTCCGAGTACTTTGGTTTCAACTGCCAATCTTCATTCCACCAAATTCTCCATTATCATAATCACCCGGGGCAGGCTACAATAGGCCAATCAGTGTCCGACGTGCCGAGTGAACCCACAAAGCGAATTAAAAAAAAATTGTTTAAATTTTCTACAGCGCAGTGTACACGTCTTCACTACAAAGATAAGTCTGTTAGTGACATGTAGGAATATACGCAGCTTATTCCTAGACTCACATGAGTAAGTTCTTTGCGTAAAAATGTTTGCGAATGCTAACGCCACTCGTACTTACAGTAGCCATTGTACTTTATAGAGTTAACAAAACGAGTTCCATATGGGAAGTTCTGGCAGCTCACCTTCGTGTCGATGACCAGGGCATGGTGGAAGCGATGATGTGCTTTGTGGATCCACTACAGAAATGGGAATTCTTTGGTTGGAGGCCCTAGTTATGTGCTCGTGGATTATCTCTGACATGCGTTTTGCATTAAGCAACCACCATAAACAATGAACTTTATCTTTGCTTCCTTGAGAGTCAAAGTTATGACGAATCGAAATTACTGTACTTTTTTTCCATTCTCACAAATATTTCAACCCCACTTGAGATGTTAAAACTGACTAAGTACTTCCCGTACGAAATGCCAACAAAAAACAGCGCTTCCTAACTCGACGTCAGAAGCAAAGAACCAATACTCGGGCCATTTCGTAAAATACGAAATATTAACCTAAGTTTAGTATCGTCTGTTAAGTGTACCCAGGTTTTCTCTTGACACTGGTTAGAAACATGTTTGAAATGGGATGTTTCCTTAGAATTATTTTGTTTATTAAGCGTTCGAGGCGATCACAATGGCCGCGGCGTCTAAGGCATGAACTGTCTTCGCTTACTCGAACGCTGGCTTGCTGCATGCATAATTCCCACGCAATCTCCGTCATTTAAATTAATCAGATTTTATTCCCCTCTTTGTGAAGGACCCCCAGGTTAACCTCAAAAGTTACTGAATTCACAATTAATCAGAAAACATTAATTTAAAACCCCCGTCTCAAGCCACTTCCAGAAATAAAGCATGTCTCATTTCTCTCATTTTTAGTTTCAAGCATCCGTTGGAAAGATTCTGCAGTAAGTGGTAATAGTGTTGCTTTCACCTCATAAATTCGCACTCAGTCTTGTCTGTATTACTGTTTAGGTTACATTAGAATGTATGGGTTTCGGATGGCCTTCAGTGGTAAAATATCTATACTTAATTTCATAACCATCCGACAATTCTCGACTTGAAACATGCTGACAGATATGTACGACCTACTTTATATGGGTTAATTTCGTCCACATATTGCAAATAATGCATAATGACAACTATTAAGTTATAGGAAACACTGTAGAAATAATTTATGTGAAAATCCAAAGAGATATTTAAGTAAGGAATTCTAAGCAAAACACATAAATCCTGAATAAATTAAAATAGAAAACTCCGTGATTTCAGTCCGCAAGCGAACTATACCGACCGAGCGACCGCCGCTTGTCGGCGAAGTTAGTGCCAAATTTTGCGGATAGATGGTGTCTCGTGGTCAGCGTAACGAATCCCCACGGCCGTTAATTTCGGTACAAATAAAATAATGGCATAAAATAATATAATAAAATAGAAGCAATAATATAAAAATGGGCTCATCCTGATCACACTATTACTAAGTCACATTTGCATAAGAAGATCACGTGACATCTAGCGGCAAACCACGCAACGTATATTAGAGGAGCCCACACACAGACCGAAGGAGTACATCACGTATACAATAAATTAACCACACAACAGCATGAAGGAAAAAGAGACAAATTATATCCATTAGTACACCCTCGCACATAACTAAATTCCACGACAAGCGGCACTCTAAGCACATCAGTCGCTACAGAAACGTAATTTTAACCCACATTTTATCATTTAATTATTACGTCATATGCAACATATATTTTAATTCTTCAAGAGATTATGTTTCATAAAAATTTTGTCTGTATAACTTATGGAAAACTGGGTCCAGATTATCTCAATAATACAGTGAAACGTCATGTAATTCTCTAGTCTGTATCTGACACAGTAACCACCTGAAAATGACCAGCACTAGTCGAAACATATTATGGAATTAGGGAAGTAATTTTAATAAAAATACTTGACACGACGAAAGGTAGTTATGTTGATGGGCACAAAGAAAGTGTAACATATGCTTTACTGATGATCCTATATCTCTTGTTTTTTAATTCGCTTAGTGGGGGTGGAGTCCAACTGGGTCCACTCGGCACGGCGGCCACTGATTGGCCTATTGTAGCCTGCCCCGGGTGAATATGCTGACGGAGAATTTGGTGGAAGGAAGATTGGCAGGGGAAACCGAAGTACTCGGAGAAAACCCGCCCCAGCGCAACTTTGTCCACCATAAAGCCCATTTTACCAGACCCGGGCCGCCGCGGTGGGAATCCAGCGACTAACCGTTTGAGCTATGGCGCGGCCTACCGTATAGCTTACATCTTCTTTTCTTTTTGTACAGAACTATTACGGTTCTTAGTATTATTTTAATTTTGTGCAGAACTTGCTACTTATCTGGAGCCGGGATAGCGCAGTCGGTATACCGATTAGCTGCAGGCTGGACGACCGAGGGGTGAGAGATCGAGTCCCGGTAGGACCAAGAACGTTCACTTCTCCACGTCTTCCAGACCGGCCTTGGTCCCAGACAACCTCCTATCCAAAGGGTACCAGGAGCTATTTTCCCAGGATTAAAGCGGCCGGGACATGAAGCTGACCGCTCACCTCCAACTAGTACCCAGGTCAAGAAAATGTGGCTCTATACAAGCACTACATCATAGGTCATCATGGAGTAGTGCTTAATTAGTTAAGCACAGGAACAACATGCTAATTATCTACAGATTTTCCTCTATAAATCTTTTGTATATTTCAAATGTTTCTGAGGAAAATACTGCCTCTATCTTCTACTCTGTAGGTGGAAGCACCAGGTTCTTCCGAATGATTGGTAACAACTTCAAAAACGAACACGTGCCAGTGATAAATGTGCAAGAGGAAGATTTTTGGACCTAAAGAGATGGAACTATGATACCTGCTTGCTACCTGTTTCATACTGCTTTCTGCTTGCCTTATTCCTTATCACTGAAGATGGAGGTGACATATTCCTGCGAAACATTGGTTGACTTTCACCGGACTACACGGCGTTATGTCTTCATAACCACCTCTGTGAGAACCTCAGATCCTACAGAATTTTTGTAATCACAAAAAACCTTCGTAACATTCTTGCACAGAACAGTCTGCCAGTAGCAGACTCCTCCGAACAATGCATTTCTTTATATTTTGCGTAGCGGAAGGGATAACGAATTTACAAAAACAGTGTGTGATAATCCTTGAGCAGAACTGAACTCTGAATCTCTTCGCCTGCGTGAAATGGCTTGAACTTGGCTTTAGAAACACTTGAAGAAACAGAGCGTAGGTGGTCCTTATCCCCTACCACTTTCATACACGTATATACTTCTACTTGATGACGTGACAACTACTCTGGCACCTGTGAAACAACATTTAATAAAACCTGGGTAGTTTGTAAGTTTTAAAAGCAGCCTCATCTTAGAATTTCCTGTAACTTACGTTTCACAAATATGAAGTCTCTTAATCCTGAAGGCAATATAGTGCATGCAATACCCTAAAGTTCCTCAAAGAAATTTAGCCTAACGATCAGGCGGCAGTATGTTTATTGGGCTTGAGGATACACTTAACAGCTTATACTTACTAACTTGCTCATGGAACTGAGCCCTTCTGGAGGAGTCGCCAAATCTGCATCTACTCAAGAATTTCCCAGCATTTTATGGAACCCGAAGGTTCATTACCGTGTTCGCAAGAGCCCTCCACTGGTCCCTATCCTGAGCCAGATCAATCCAATCCCACCCTATCTCTCTAAGATCCATTTTAATAATTACCACCCAACTACGTCTCAGTCTTCCTAGTGGACTCTCTCCTTCTGGCTTTCCTACCAGTATCCTATATGCATTCCTCGTCTACCCCCTTCGTGCTACATGCCCTTCCCACCTCATCCTCCTTGACTTGATCATTCTAATTATACTTGGAGAAGCGTATAAGTTATGAAGCTCCTCATTACCTTAACAGCTTATAGGCCAATTTAAATTGCAGAACTTCCTGTAACTTACGCTTTACAACTAGGGAGTCATATAATCGTGACGGCAACATTTCTTTCCTCTCTTTTTGCTCCCACTTCGGAGAACAGGGCTGGTTTCTCAGTTTCATGATCATTTTACAGACGGTAGGACTCCTTGGACGGGTGATCAGCTCGTGGTAAGGTCTCTACCTAAACACAGGATAAACGCACACACACACCAAACATCCATGCCTTGTGTGGGATTCGAACCCACGATCCCGGCTTCCGAGCGAGCGAAGACAGTGCATGCCTTAGACCGCTCGGCTACCGTTAACGGCTGTGTATATCTTCAGCTATGATTTGCAGCCAGACTGAAAGCAAAATCTGCTCTCATTAGCGTAATTGGATATCACAGTTTGCGGGGTGCTGCTGCCTTGCATTCATTTCAATTTTTCTCCAAATTCCCTTCTCAAATTGCAAGAAACAACTGCAGATCATTACTGCAAGCCTGCGTAATTACCAGGGGTAAACAAACCGTCGCCCGAGTATTGCAGTGCCTATTTCCACTTCAACGGCGGAAATGTTGTGCATATTTCCGGTTCTCTGTAATATGTTACACTGTCTCCACATACGCCAATTGCAGTCGCCGCTCAGCCCAAGGCATGAACCGTCTTCGCTCGCTCGGAAGCCGGGATCGTGGGTTCGGATCTGTTTCCTGTAAGGTAAGAACTGAATTCTTATATATTATTCTTATACACTGCCGGTCACGGTAGCCGAGCGGTCTAAGGCATGCACTGTCTTCGCTCGCTCGGAAGCCGGGATCGTGGGTTCGGATCTGTTTCCTGTGAGGTACGAACTGAATTCTTATATATTATTCTTATACACTGCCGGTCACGGTAGCCGAGAGGTCTAAGGCATGAACTGTCTTCGCTCGCTCGAACACTGGAATCGCGGGCTCGAATTCCACTCGAGGCATAGATGTTAGTATTTATTATGTGTTTGTGTTGTTCTGTGTGTAGAAAGAGGCCTTTTGTCGGGCTTATCTCCCATCCAAGGAGTCCTACCGACTGTGTATAGGATTAATAAACTGAATAGCGGCTAAGACCAAACAAAGGCCTGTAGAACTGTGTATGTGTGTGTGCATGTATGTATGTATGTGGGTGGATAGATAGATGGATAGATAGATAGATAGATAGATAGATAGATAGATAGATAGATAGATAGATAGATAGATAGATAGATAGATAGATAGATCTTCATATACTCCCATAAATTTTCTTATTGGCATGAGTGAGATTTCGGAATGTATTTTATTTTCATTTTTTATTGCTAGTCGTGTGGGACTAAGTCCCTTCTACTGCGACCACTTCTGGCCTATTGTACCAGCCCCAGATGATAGGTGAGGGTGATTGTGGAGCAATTGGTGGAATGAAGATTGGCAGGGGAAACCCGAAATACTCGGAGAAAACCTTCCCCAGCGCTACCTTGTCCACCACAAATCCCACTTGACCAGACCCTGGATCGAACCCGGGCCGCCGCGGTGGGAAGCCAGCGACTAACCGCTTGAGCTATGGCGCGGCCCTACTTTATTCTTAGTCACATATGAATTGAGGTTGATTCGATAACTACAAACCAAGTTTCCCGAAAGTTGGTGCCGATGGATAAGTACGCTCCAGTACTGAGGTGATGAAATGTTAGCTCAGCTAACCAACCAGTAAAGTTATCCGCTTACGGAAAGAGAGGCTGTCCCTTTACGTGTCCATTGCTGCATACCTAAGTACCTGTAATCATATAGCATCCGAAACATATAAAGTAATGGTCCTCATATACGAATACAATACTCCATTTGTAGATATATTCTGGGATATAGCATAGTGAAGTCAATTTGATAGTCAACCGTCGTTCGGAGGGAAATATCGCTTCCATCTTCACGGTTGAAGAAGAAGTCAAACTGGAAGCCAGCATGAAGGAGGTAGCAAATAGAATCAACTTCACGCTACTTCCTTGTTCGGTTCATTCTACTACCCTGATAATATAGACGAAACATTCCTCAGAAATATCAGCTGATTTTGAAAAGGACAACACGGTTTTATATCCAAGAACACAGAAATCTTGATAACTACCGGTGTGAGAACCTCGAATCACTGTTACTATTTGTAGTTCAGAATTTCTTTAGAAAGAGAAAGGAAACGGGAAAGAATATTAATAAATAAACTGGAGCACTTTTTCTTCAGTAAACTCCGATATTTCTGCCGTCACGGACGAGCAGACGAATAGGGTTGTTGAGCCCTGAGAAAAGAGACAGCATCTGTGCCTGATGACTCCAATGAATTGCTCGTGCGTGGCACCATTGTTTTGAGCTAAGTAAATATTAATTTCATGCAAGAGCAATGCGCGAATATTAAAGGGCCCATTTCCATAAACGGCACTCGAAATTTCGGCACAATAATAAGAACGTCATTCTTCAATTCCTCCTCGTTCCAGATGTTTCACACGGGGCGGATATAAAGACCACACTTTAGGAACTGTTTGAATTTTATATGAATGTTAACGGTGCTTACTCCAGTTATTTAAGTCACAAGATTTCTTAGATTGTATTGGGACTTGACGGAGTAGTTACACAACCATTTTAAATTTTACCTTCGGTAAGCATAGCTTGCAGATTTCTCCGTTTCACGGTCGGTAAGCAGATAGCTCGATCCTGTATCTTATCTTCTGCTGACGAGAAACATACCAAGCTTGTAAAAGTTAACATTTCCGCTACCAGGCTAGCAACAAGATAGCTGGGGCATATGGAATGACTCGTCGTTATTGGGTCGTTCTCTTATCATCATACAAATCCGATCACCGCGTGTCAATCTTTATCTTGATTGAAGCATTTATTTTCATTTTTTTATAATAAGTTATTAAGTTTTTTTTGTAAATGCTAGTGGGGTAGGACTAAGTCCCTTGTACTGCGGCCACTTCTGGCCTATTGTACCAGCCCCAGGTGATAGGTGAGGGTGATTGTGGAGCAATTGGTGGAATGAAGTACTCGGAGAAAACCTGCCCCAGCGCCACTTTGTCCACCACAAATCGCACTTGACCAGACCCGAAACCGAACCCGGGCCGCCGCGGTGGGAAGCCAGCGACTAACCGCTTGAGCTACGGCGCGGTCTCCTGTGTAAGTTAGTTAGTTATTTAGAGAGGGTGGGTTTCCCCATGCACCGCGACCAGTTTGATCTATTGTGCTTCCCTCTATGATATTCTACCAGTCTCTATACCCTACCGATAAATGGTGCGTACCATCAGTCCCGCCGAGCAAGCGAGTTCGGCCACTTGCTTAGCGGTATCTATAATGCTTCCCCCATCTATCAGAGGCCTTAGAGACTATTGTTGGGTGGGAAACGTCCTGGAATTTGGCTCAGTGATCCCCTTTGGGGATATGAGGTTCTTTTACGTGCCGTAAAGTTACGACACGGGACACACAGCTTAAAGTCCCTCCCGGAGGACTTGTTCCCTGAATTCCGCCGGGTATTTGAACCCGCGTACCACGAGTCATGAGGTGGGAACGTTACCTTAGTCCCTTGCCATTTTGCCTTAGTTAGACGCGTAACTTGATAAGCTTCGTTTCCGTTATGCCACGACCTTCCAATTAATTCTCTCAGCCTGGAACTGGCCACAACCTTCAAATTAATACGTCCAAAAAAAGTATATGAACGTCCAGTAGCAATGAGGAAGCGTTCGATAGGTCGCCATTAGACAAGGAAAAATAGCACAGTGTTCTGCAATGATGATGTGGGTCCTCTATCTTAAGACGCCCACGCCATAAGCGGGAAAAATGAATGTGACACAACAGGCGAGGAGATATTTTATGTCGATGAAAGGACAAAGACGGTCGCATCTTTCAAATAAATCACACCGGAACTGGATAGAACGAATGTACCTAATGTCTTATCGTCGTGGAGAAATTGTGTCAAATATTAAGTTGTAAAAGACAACAGTTACAATTTGACCATTTCAAGTACAGTGGTTACTATATGTACCACAAGATTTAGTACGTAGCATTCAGAGCGTATTTATGCGTTCCGTATTATTACCAAAATTGTCCCCCATTTCCAGACAGGTCTGGAGATAGGAATTAGATCTAGCGTTTAACTTGAGGACTGGTGCAGAGTCAAGTTTACGAAACTTTGTATTAAATCAAAACAGGACCATGTATAACGCCCAGACAGTGAACAATTGTGTATTTATATTTACATGAATTACAATCTTAAGCACTGCAATACAAAAATTTGCTTCACTTTACCGGCAGTGACCTGCATCTGTTCCCTCTTCTTCCCCACTTTTTTTTTTTTAGAATTCTGAAATAATTCACTATTTTTAAGCGTGTCTACTAACATTAATCTAAACAAGAAAATGTCTGGTCTCATCGTACTGTTGAAATAATTTACAGACAAGGATAATGTGCCTATGGTCATGACAATGCTTAATGAGACTTTTTATATTCAGGGTTTAATTAAACCTAAAAATAACTTCCTACGAAATGTTTCCGCGGGCTCTAATTTATATTACTACCAGCATAAGAATGGGTAAGTTGTTGGGACTTTTTTAAATATCGAATTACGGGCCATAAATTATCAGACAGTTCTCCTGCAACAGGATACACGGACTCAGCTGAATAATTTATATCCTAAATATTTTAAAATATCTTACAGGAAACAATTCGTATGTCTTCTTCCATTATTGATAACTAAATAACTAACCTTATATGAGAGAGTCTTTCTCGATAGCTGACAGTTATTCAACTATTTTCCGTCTTTGCTGGAACCGGAAAATTCTTTGCCATGCAATCCATAATTCCACATGAACTTGACTTGGCTGATCCTGGTCCGTCACACTAGCAATAGTACAAAATGATTCGCAACGCCGTCCAGTGTGATTGAAGAATAGAATAAATGTTGATTGCGTCCTTCTGAAGATGGTCAATTCGACCGAAACATGTTAAGGAAAATAAAATTTTAAATATAACTTTTATTGATCAATCACACTGGACGGTGTTGTGAATCATTTTATACATAATTTCACACTTCATTTCTTCAAGATCTCTTTTAATATCATCCTCCCTTCCACGTATGAGTCTTCCATGTGGTCTGTTTCTTTCAGAATTTTCGACAAAAAATTTAGTTGTCACGCCTTTTCATTTCTCCCAAACACTATATGTCATAACCATCAAACCCTCTTTATTTAACTTCGTCATCCTAATTTTTGTTGAAGATCATAAATTATGAAGATCCTTAGTCTGTAAAATTCTCCGCCCTCTTTTATTTCCTCCCCCTTAAATCCAAATAGTTCCTTAGATCCCCAACACCCTGTTCACATACCATCAGCTTAATGTCTTATTTTTTATGCGAGAGATCAAATTTCACACTCATGAAAGAAAAAAACTAAGATTATAGTTTTGTGAATACACTTTTACACTTTAGATAAGATATTGGATGTCAACAGATTCCGTTCGGAACGGTACAAGCATTTCCTGACTTTAAAATATTTCATAAAATACGCCAAAACAATTTTAACACCTGAGCCCCGGATACGGAAGCGGTGCCCCTACGTTGTCGTGAAGGGCGAGAAGCCTACTGCTCTTCCTGAAGTTCTTATTGGTCCATCGAGAAAAATGCGGGGATGTACCTGATGTCCGACCAGAACCACTGCCTTTTAAATCCTTTCCAGTTTATTTTTCACTGACCTTCCTGTCATTCGAAACAACGCTGAGCTATGTACGTCGATATTAAGTAAATCATAGGGCCGCTCTACAGCTCAAGCGGTTAGTCGCTGGTTTCCCACCGCGGAGGCCCGGGTTCGATCCCGGGTCTCGTGGAGGCGGGCTCGAATACCTCCACCGTGACCCTGCGAGTCGTAGGCGACGAAAAGGGAAGTCTCAAATCTGAGACAGTAAAATATGGTAGCAAGTACCAAGGGACTCGGACCCCAGAAAGACTGCGCTGGCGAGTGCCAGCAGCATGTACAGATGACAGACCCGTCCTCTCGTCAGAGAGGGCGCCCCCCAAATAATACCATAACCGTCAAACGATAATAATTAATATCTGATCATGAAAGACTTACTGACTGACTGGCCGTCAGTCGCAATGTGACTTTTACTTTGACTTTACCGAGTTGTTACCAAGCAGCGATAGGGGGATACACAGACAGACCCAAGGACTCTCTCCGACGATAAGTCAAGGACTGCAAAGAATATGACACGGCCAACAATTCGTCTATTGTTGCGTATATTCGTTGCCGCGGGAACATGTTTACCTAGCTGTAGCCTAAGGGATACACTTTACCGAACCTTTGCCTAGCAATGAGCCTATAGACACAGACTGACGGAGGAGGGATTTGTAAAGTACGCCGTTCAGATAAGCTGGAGTGCCATGATTCGCATACCTAGTATCATAAAGATTGGTCCAGGTATTCAAAAGTTAACACGTGGGGAGAATTCACAGACAGCGTGGAGATCTCATTAGCCTATCTTTATTTTTTTTTCAAAATAAGGAAAGTAGGCTAATAAAGACATTTAATGTAATACTGCATCGAACTGTGGCAAAGAGCATGTTAAGGCGTAGATACAAAAGGAAGGCAAACAGGCGAACAGACGCAGTGGGAGGGGCAGAGCTACACGTATTTGCGTGCACTGAGTTGCGTGAAGAAAATCCATCCGTAAAATACTGAACGAGTAAGAAACGTGTCACAGAATTCTAGTCTGCCGAAAGTGGGCGGACGTGTCACTTGCGGGAAGGGGTCAACACTTGCATGGGCTGGAAGCCGGTGACCATTGTTACGCGATACCACGCGTAGACGCCTGTTTCCTCATTGAACCCCCTGCATTCCTTCACGGCTGAGTGCTGACGCCCACACGTGGCGAAGGTCGTGGGTTGCACGTTTGCCGTATCTCTTTAAATGGGAGAATGGCCAATATGTGCAGAGTCAGGCCCTGACTTATCGCAGTTGACTTCTACTCTAGCGTTAATGTCTGTAAAATACTTTAATTCAGTTTTAACAAAACACTTCTACGCTTTTCATAGAAAATCAATAAAATTTCTTATAGGCTAATTTATGGTTAATTTTCGAAAAGATAAGGGGCACGCGGTAGCGTACTTGGTTGAGGCACTATGCTACAAGCCGGAAACTCGCGGGTTCGATTCCCGATTAGGTCATTGGATTTCTTTCAATTGACCTAATTCTTCCAGCCACATTATGGCCCTGGGGTCGACTCAGCCTCTAATAGAAATGAGTGCCAGGAATCTTCCTGAGGGCTAAAGGGCGGCCGGCGCGTAAGGCCAACAACCATACCGCCATCTGTGAGCCGACTCTCTAGAAATTGTTGGAGCTTTAACGTCTCACAAACCTGTGGACCTTCACGGCCTGTTACAGGGATAGATTTACCCTTCTTTCGAAAATATAAGGTAAGAAGGGTATGAATGCTTTGCTCGGAGAACAATGTCAACGGAATAAAATAGTTTGGACAAAATTAAGTCGAGGGTTCATTGAAAGAAAAGCAAACAGGTAAAAGTAAAGTTGTTCCTACGCTTAATTAGGTACCACGCCATGAAGACATACCGGGGAGTGAATCCCCACACATTCTAAATTTCGACACTACAGTGGTTGCAAATAAGTGGTCAGCTTTATTCCTGAGGAAAGAAACTCCGGCATTCAGTGGATACGATGTGTAGGGCCGGTCTGGTTGCTGTGGACAAGAGGAAAATACATTTCACCTACCAGGAATCGAACCACGATTCCTCAGTCGGCAAGCAGGTAGTCTAATTAGGTATACAATAATCCGGACTCAAACTATAAACTGGATAAAATTTGCCTAAATAGCATTTTCTGGCATAAAACAAAATTTCATTACTTTAATGGCATGGTGTCTGTCGTGATTCAGAACTGATATAATTGATGCATCATTCATCGGTATCACCTCGAGATCCCAAACAATGGCTGGAATAATATTACAGCTTACGATGATTTGCGTCAAATATTGCTTAACACATAATGATTAAATTTAATTTAGGACGAATCAGACGGATTTCATTCAGGCCCAAGTTAACCTTACCTTTTTAAGAAGTTAAGACTGAATTTTATCCAGCAGTTTCTTTCGAAACGTTGGGACATATCTACCAGACTACACAGCGTCACATTCCAGATGACATCGGTAATAATAATAACATAATACCGACGGTATAATGATTGATTAAAGCAAGAAAGCATTCCAATTATACCAATAGATTCCTAGCAAGTATAATCATGCCTAAAACAACAAACATCGATACTGCCTAGATCCGCGAGGCGTGGACTGCAGTACCGCGCATTCTGGTAGTAGAAACTGGAAACAGCACGCGTCGGTGCCTTTCACCGTCATCAAGACATCAAGACCGTTCATTATTGTTCTCGATAGATGGTGCTGAATTGACGGTAATGAAATGACCATAATGACTATGAAACAGAATGGTGGAGTATTGTATCAGAGAGTTTTGTTTAATTGTATGAACGTTTTATATTTAGGCTTGTAAAATAAATTATTTGTCCAGTTGTATACGAATTTAACCAGCATAATTTGTGGACATATGTCACAGTAAAAGTAGCCGCTCTAATATACCTTCAAACCCTCCATGCCATATATAGGTTAGGACAATGGAGAATGGAGATGAATGTAACGTTCATAATTTTGACAGACAGTTAGTTCTTGTGGAGTACCCAGGAGTTGTTGAAAATGAGGACAGAGCCATTAGAACCTTGGGAGGATTGCAAAACATTTCAACGGTGAGTGATTGTAAGTCATGAAGCAGTACTGTTGCTGTGTATATGAAATATTGTAAGACCACTGCGAAAGTACGATGTATATTTCATAATTTTATGAGGTTCATGTTTAACATCCTTATTAAGGCACAATAGATCACTGTGGTCGCGGTGCAAGGGCCAAGGAGGCCCACCCCTTATACATTAACATCCTTATTATCCGCCATTAGTGCCTGTTTCATGCAAATTTTATATAACAACTTCGTTCTCTGTTTCCAGAACTAAATTTGTTGTGATTGTGTGTTCAGGTGAAATAAAAAATATAGTGATGGACGGTCAGGGTTCGATTCCCGACAGGGGCAAGATTTTTCTTTTCTTCACATTGTCGAGACCAGCTCTGGGGTCCACTCAGCTTCTTATACAATGGATACTAGGGGCTTTTCCCCCAGGTTCTTTTTATTGAGTAAAACTTCTGGAACTAAAACTTTAGTCTATGTTCACAGAGTTTGTCACAAGAGGTCTGGTGGAAGGAATACAATTTTTAAGCAGGATTACATTTTGGTTCACATTGGTTCACAGTATGTTTTACAAATGAAGTATGTTTTCATCCTAGTGGTTACATTAATACCTAGGCCTGAGGGTTCATGGGAGGTATTTTCAGCATGACCTCTACCAATCAGAATCACACTCATAAATTTTAGAGTCATATTTGTGTTAATTGGCTAATATTCGTTTGCCTATGCTAGTACATTAAACATGTTCAAAAGTGAAAATTTCTGTAATGTTATAACTACTTCTGCAGCTTCACCCTTTCTTTTTCCCAGATATTGTTACTGTCGGAGTATTACATTTGAGTAGAAGACAGCAGGAACTCAGCATACATGTGTTACTTTATACATATACATGATTATAATTCTTTTGCTACTTGTTTCTTATTGCTGACCTAACAGAGAATACCCAAAGATATTATGAAATGTATTCTATGCTCTTCACACTGTTTATGGTAGCCATGACTGTTAAAGCAGTGTGCAAGTATTGCAGGAGAGTTTTTGTATGCAATTTGAATCCTCATTTTGAATCATCTTTTATTAATTACATGAGTAAATTTGAGGGTTAGTCCTTCTTTAGACTTTTGGCTACTATATATTGAGATATTGACAAGGAAAATAACTACATCATGTGCAAAGAATGGCTACTTCTGCTTGTGTTAGTTATGAAGTTAACACAAACTTGGTAACTTTACAATGTGGATTCTAATGATAATTATTCTTTCAGACTTACTCTTTAAAAAATAGAAGGTTAGAGCTCCGTTTTCGACCTGATGATGCGTTTAGTAAGCCTGCTTGTGGTGATCGACATAAGACATTGTCATTACTCTTAAAAGTGAAAGTACGTCGTCAGAAAAAGAAAAATGGCCAGCTTTTGGGTGAATCTTCAGCAGAAGACTCAGACAGCTCTTCTAGCACATTTTCTGCAGGGAGTTCTTTAAGAACGACTTGCAGTATAGCTGTTGTGGGCAGAATAGAAACAGCCTATCGCTTTAGAAGTAAGTTAACATTATCCTATTGACATTACAAGAAAACAGTAACCTACTATTAGAAACTGCAGTATTCATAGTAATTTAGATGGCTCCTTATAAGTGGGGTGTTCCAGATAGTAATGGGGAAATTGCAAAAGTAAGTTTTGAGAAGAACCCTCTAGAGTTTATGTGAATATAAGCAAGTGTGCAGTCAAAACCACAGCACAAAAGGAAGGGTAAAGAAGGGCATATGACAGTTGGCCACACTGGATAGCATTGTCACCATTCTGCACATTCAGTAAGCTGTCACATTTGCTCAGCTTTCAGAGGTCATGTTATTTCTATCCAATTTTAATCTTCAGGAATTTCAAGAATATTACAGGTGAACTTGACCCTTGGGACTATATCTGTCTTCTTCCACACACTTCAGAGAATATGCTGAGCAAATGAAAAAGGGAACACACATCATGAGACATGATATACATGGAGTATAAGAGGAACGACTCCCATAGTGGAGGAACCATGCGCGGGTTTGAATTGGGACATATAAGATGAATATCTTAACAAGATTTTAGTGTATAAAAATTTATTATAATTGACGAATATTTTAAAATATTTTTTAAATAATTTTACAATAACATAATGGCAAGCAATGCAATAGATTAACGTAAATGGAGCACCTGATGATGGCACTATGTTGCCGAAACATGTTGTGAAATAACAGGTAAAATTGAGTTCACTACAAGACGGACATGGCATACATATCATGGACGAAAATCAGTGCAACAGGACGATAAATACAACATTATGAAAAAGGAAAACATTTGACAGTTTTTCTGAATTCCCTGTTATCATTTGGAACACCTCGTGTGGGATAGGAAATTATGGGCAGCATGATAATTAGAAATTATTTTGTAGCTGATGCCTTCAGTTGCGGTGTTATCAATCTTCCTGGCTTGTGCCTACCTTAGCAGCAAGGAAGACCATTTCTGAAGTGTTTGGCAGAGTTCTTGTGGTCTCTCTCCCTCCAGGAGAATGCAGTAATAGACCATAAATGATTTCTTACACACCTACAAACAGAAACAACAAACTCTGTGGTTCTAGTCCGCAAGCGAACTATACTGACCGAGCGAATGCTGCTTGTCGGCGAAGTTAGTGCCAACTTTAGCGGATCTTGCACACCTACACTTGTATTAATTTCATTCAGTGCTGTATAGAATCTACAGTTTAAATAAAACAAGTAAATAGCCAAAGAATCAAATAAACCACAATTCTGAGATGTGAACCACTATTAGGTGGACTCGTGACATTCTAATCTTGTCATTTGAAATATAGTTAGCATCCAGATGTAACAGTTCTTGACTTTTTTGGGGGGTCGGGGTTTCCAGACAGTCATTATATCACCCTCCTAAGTACGATGTTCATCAAATTCAACTGAAGATGTACTGCGTCTCCATTATAAAAATCAGTCAGTTAATGCTGGTTAAGGATATATTCACTGTTAAGTAAAAGTAAAGTAAAAGTAAGTAAAGCTATCCCTGTACCAGGCCGTGAAAGCCCATAGGGTTGTGAGACGTTGAGGGTCCCACATTGTCTAGACAATCGGCTCAAAGATGGCGGTAAGGTTGTCAGCCCTACGTGCCTCTGTTAGAGACTGAGTAAACCCCAGGGCCTAGTGCGGCTGGAAGGATTAGGTCAACTGAAAAAATCCAATGACCTCTATGCTACCACGTGCCCCCTATATTCATTGTTTATTGTGAGACTTGTACAAAGGATATAAATACACCGTTTAGGGAAAGTGGAGAATTTGTGGGTGTTAAAGTATGTGGTACATATAGTTAACTGCTGTACCTTGAACGATTATGCTTTCTCCTGGGTAGAGCTGAAGCTGGCATAGCTCAGTTAGGGTAGCAAAGAGCTAAGGACTGGACAGCCAGGGTTTGATCTCTGACAGGAGAGACTTTTCTCTTCTCCACAGCATCCAGACCAGTTCTCGGGCCCAGCCAGCCTCCTGTCCAATGGGTGCCAGGGCGTGAAGCTGACCACTCACCTCCATCTAGTGCCGAGGCCAAGAATGGTGGAACTATAACTCAGTTCCTCCATATGTCTTCATGGCAGGGACGACTTTATCTTTCGCTTCACTACAGTGAATTCAAACACTAAACTGAGGAAAACATAAGGAGGGAGTTTTACATTACAATTATGGTGTTGCAGCACAGACATGATGGAAAATTTTACCTCATGGAACAGTATGTGGTAATACCATGATAGAAACGAATTTTCTTTGGGTTACTATTCTGTGACCGCCTCTGTGGTCCAGTGGTCAGAGTTCCTAGCTACAGATCCAGAGGTCCCGGGTTCGATTCCCAGCACTACCAGATTTTCTGAGAAGTAGTGGTTCTGGAATGGGGTCCACTGAGCCTCGTGAGGGTAATTGAGGAGCTGTTTCAAGGAAATAGTGGCTCTGGTCCAGAAAACCGAGATTAACAGGTGTGGGGATCTGTTGCGCTGACCACATGACACCCTCTATCCGCAAATGTTGGCACTAACTTCACCAACAGGCAGTGGTCACTTGGTCAGTATAGTTTGATTGCGGACTACAGGCCATGGAGTTTGTTTTTTTACCATTTTGTAATTAGGACACATGGTTATTAAGATTGTTAACAGTGCTCGCATGCCTTTAGATTTGTGTGACTTCCAGTATGTCACCATGAATCCTCAGTTTGGTAGCCATGGGCCAGCTGTGTGCGAATATAGTAACCTTGTTCCAATTGGACTTCCTAAAGCTTCATGGCTGACTGGAGAGGCACCATATTTCCTGCCACCAGCCGCTTTTTCGCGTATGGATACAATGCAGGTACTAATGCCTGATTCTTAAAGTAAGTAGTTCTACAAGTGTGACTCATAACAGTTATATAATCCTTAACTGAAAATATTTTTGTTGTATCTGGTACTTGCCCAAAACAGACATTTCAGTTCATCAGTATCAGAGAATGAAAGTGTAATAAACTGATATACCACTTCCCAGATCTGTACATACATATTCATTTACGGGACTCTCCATGTACCACTGTACAGTCTATTTGATCACAGACTAGTTTAGGAAGCACTTCTAGCACCAGGACCTTATGAAGTTTTAGTGTTTGACTATTCCATGCAAGCCTGTATAGGTTTTTCATGACATAGCACAGAAGCTTTCAGAATACACAAACAGCATTTGTAATTGTAATGATATTTTGTTTTGTGTCACCAGCAATATCTGTACCGCAAGGAACCAGGAGATGATACCACTTCTCCTCCAAACATAATTGGTAGAACAAGACGTCGCAGATCAGGTCATGCAATCTTTGTGACGTTTGACATTGCAGAAATTCCAAAGAAACCTCGGACCATTGCAATGAAACTGTTACGCCTCAAATTTCTTGATGGAATTCATCTTGAAACAGTCAGAAAGGTTATGCATCTGAGATGGATTTTATTTATTTTCTAATTAATTACAAGAATACTATGGTACTAATGTTGCAACATAATGAAAACTATATTGCATAACCGATTTATGATATTTGCAGTTCTTTGAAGAACGCCCTATTTGGTCCAAGAATGCTCTTATGTACCTGACAAAATACACCAGAGGTCAGCTGAAGTATCTATTGCCTGCAGTTGGATATTACTTTGTAACTGGTCCATGGAGAGTCATGTGGATTCGTTTTGGATATGATCCGCGACTGGATGCTGCTGCTCTGAAGTATCAGACACTAGACTTCAGACTTCGAACTGCTGGTATGATTACTGCATAATCCATGTCAGAACAGAAGAGTTTCTAGTCTACTTCCATATTTTGAAAATACAGGGTGTTTCACGACTTTAGGGCATAACTGCAGGAGGTTATTTCCTAGGTCTTTGTGATCAAAAAAGTTCATATAAACATGTGTCTGATTTTGGATGGTTACAGAGTTGTGACCGTTTTTTCATTCCCGTACACGCCCTCGTGTGAACCACGTGTCAGCTGGCAGGTCGCTATTTTTAGCCAGCTACAGACAGAGCATTCTCGTTATCTCGACACCTGAGAGGTACCTAAGGCGGGGTGGGTTGGTATGTCCGGTGCGGTTCACAACCGAGTGGCAGCCTGTGTTGCAGCCGGCGGTGACATTTTCGGAAATCAGCTTTAAGCACCAATAAATTCAAATTAAAGGTAATTTCACGAAGTTAACTTTACATTCATACTTTAAATGTATCTTGTATTATGCTGGTTTATTATTTTGTACCCTTTATTGTCAGTAATTGTTACCTTCTCTTCCGAGTTTAAAACGGTCATAACTTCGTAACCGTCCAAAATGGGACACATGTTTATATGAACATTTTTGATCACAAAGACCTAGGAAATCACCTCCTGCAGTTATGCCCTAAAGTCGTGAAACGCCCTGTATACAAGTAGGCTTATGAGATGACCTTGCTGTCTGTGTAAACCCCCCCCCCCCAATCATTGCTAGGCAGTGGCTTGTTAAACACATTCCCACAGCAAAGAATACACACAACAATAGAAGAATTGTTGGATGCATCATTTTATATGTGGTCCATGTCATATCAAAGGAAACTGGGCAATTAGTTCTTCCCAGAACTTCTTGCGAATGAAATTGTAATCTTTTAGAATAGAAATTGAAAGTGTAATTGTGTAGTTTAGCTGTAGAACATTGCTCCTGAGGGTTCACTGTAAACACATCAAACTGCAAATTTGTGTCTCAAACCTCACTGTACTAAGTTATTTCATATTATTTTATACAAACAACACTCCGTGGCTTGAGTCTGCAAGCGAACTGTACCGACCGAGCGACCGCCGTTTGTTGGTGAAGTTAGTGACGACTTTAGCGGATAGTGTGTGTCGCGTGGTCAGCGCAACGAATCCCCATGGCTGTCACTTTCGGTTTTCTAGACCGGAGCTGCTATTTCCTTGGAATAGCTCCTCCATTATCCTCACGAGGCAGAGTGGACTCCGTTCCAGACCCACTACTTCTCAGAAAATCTGGTAGCGCCGGGAATCGAACCCGGGATCTCTGGATCTGTAGCCAGGAACTCTGACCACTAGACTACAGAGGCGGTTATTATTTTTAGGCAGTATACATAAATGTAAAATTAATGCATTGCTGTTAAAATCTCTCAGCTGCAGCACCCATGATCAGATATTCATGAAACCTTGACCCTGTAACAGGCCATGAAGGCCCTTAGGGTTGTGAGATGTTGAGGGTCTCACATTATCTACAGAATCGGCTCAAAGATGGCGGTAAGGTTGTCAGCCTTACACGCCGGCCGCACTTTACTCACCAGGAAAATTATTTAATTAATTCCTGGTACTCATTTCTGTTAGAGGCTGAGTCAACCACAGGGCCATAGTGTGGCTGGAAGGATTAGGTCAATTGAAAAAAATCCAATGGCCTTATCAGGACTTGAACACACTCATCCCCAGTCTTCATGTTTGGAGCTTCATCTGTGACCAGGCACTTTGCTGCTTACAAAGTATACATATACACTGCATCAAATATGACATCAAGACATAAAGAAACATCAGAGGTAATGGTGTTAATCTCTATCGTCCAAGAATAAGGGCTTTAAATCTCGCACTGTTACATGCTGGCAGCTGGGTTTCAACTTGGGAGTAATGACATTTAGGGCGAGGGCACACGAAGGAAACTGGCAACCACAATTTCTGAGAATTTTATTGTACTGTATTGTATTTATTACACGTTCCAGCACATCCATACAAGGCCGAAGCCATTGGATACAGAACCTGTCACACCACAAGCTTGCTAAATCAGCAAGTAGTCAACAGAACAATGCATATAAATCCACAACAATAAATCAAGCATATGAAACCATACACATCACTGCAACTACTTAACCTACCATGTATGTATAAAATATTGTGACATGTTGCGCAACGGAGGAACCCCCCCCCCACCAGCAGTGACGCGGCGGGTGAGTCAACGCTCCGTCATCCCCCTCTGCACGGTATCGTAACGTGCAACGCGCGGTGACATAAGACGGCGTGAGGTAACAGCGTTGCTACGTAACAGGCCCACACAGCCCCTATATAAGAGAGCTGTGCTGCCTGCGAAGTTAGTTGTAATGTGGCAGTCACCGAGTTAAGTAGTAGTCGAGCGAGTGTGTTATCAACAGTTCTCAAGGCAGCTACGAGTTAGTTCCGAGAGAGTTCCGAGTTAGCCAGCAACAAGTCAGTTGTATTCTGGCATTTGCAGTGTAGTATTTGTGATACTGCCGATGGCAGTAATAGTCAGATTGTTAATTGTGTGATTGTAAGGGCGAATGTGAAATAAAATTCGCTATATCAAATACGGCGTGAAGTTATTTGTTGCGTATACACCCAACGCGTGACAATTTGGTGTCAGAAGTGGGATCAAACTTAAACACGCCACAAACAAATTGTTGTGCATTGAATATTTTACTGCTACAAAATGGAGATGCAGCAGATGATGGGAATGCTGGCCAGAATGGACGCCAGCATGAAAACCCATCAAGAAGAGGTGAGGGTAAACCAAGCAAAAGCAGTGCCGACCAAGTGTGAATGGAGACCAATAGGAGGAAAGACAAAGAGGATTTCCTGGCAAAATTAGAATCCAATCAAGAAAAAGCAAATATCATGCTGGCAAAATTAGACACCGATAGGAAAACTGATAAAGACGATATGCTGAAAGAGATGAAGGCCATGCAAGAAAATAGGAAGAGAGACAAAGAAGATTTAATATCCAAATTAGACACCAATCAACTAAAGCCGGCGGCCGATAGGAAGGCCGCAATGCAATCTATGTGAACAGAATTGGATGATAAAATCCAACATAGAGTTGAAAACATTTTGGCGATCGTTGAACACGACAAACAGACTCTCCAGTCAGAAATAACTGAGCAGATTGAAGTGTCCCTCTGCGCGCGGACAGATAAACTCCAGGAAAACCTGACGAAAAACTAAAACGAAACCTGCGCAGCAATTGACGAAACCAAACGCGAGTTCCAGGCCTGGTTGGACATAGTGCAAATGAAGTCCGAGCGGGGAAATACGTCAACGATCGTCACGAGCACAGCTCAGCCACCGAAATTCAACGGGAATTCAACATGGAGCGTGTTCCGGCGACAATTCGAGACCGTGGCAGAACACAACCAATGGTCGGACAGGGAAAATTCGACATACCTAATTACTGCCCTGAAGTGTCAGGCGGCGGAAATACTACCCGGCATTCCGGTAAATACAACTTACGAGGAAACTCTTAAGGCTCTAGAGGACCGTTTCAGGGACCAACACTTTGCAGCTGCTTACCACTGCCAATTAAGAACGACGCAGAGACCTGGAGAATCCCTGCAAGACTTTGCCACGGCCATTGAACTCCTTTCCCGTCGTGCCTACCCCAATCTACCTGCTGACCACATAGGAAGAGAAGCAGGAAAAGCCTTCATATACGGAATACGAGATGCCGATATAAAGATCCAGCTGCTGCTAGGTGGGGAGAAGACGGTAAACGAGGCCCTCCGACAAGCGCTAGAGTTGCAGGCGGTACTGGTAGCAGCCAGACCTCACGGAGATAGCACCAAGTTCCGATCGTCCCCCACCCAACGAGGAGATGACAATAGACAGCACCAGGACCAAAAAGAAGGGCCTCCAAGAAATAAACGGGAATCGCCAAGGAAATCAGAATGGTGACCCAGAAACAACAGGGAAACAAGCTGGAGAAAGGACCAACCGTTGGGAAATGAGCGACGGCCGGCGGAGATGGGCGAACGCCGGCATATGCGTTAAGGCCCCCACACTACGCACTCACCGACATGACGAAGAAAGCAAACACCAGTCTGGTCACCCAGGGATGGGTCGGTGATAAGCCGTGCCAGGTGACAGCAGACACTGGAGCATACGTCACAGTAGTAAGACGGGATATCGCCGCTGGATGGCCTGAAAGACAGCCAAACCCAGATTTCACGCTGCAGACCGTGTCTGGAGGATCCCTACCCATCCTAAAGAAGTTCTGTTGACCGTTACCCTGGGGCGCCAACCGATAACAATGTGGGTTTTCGTCGCGAATATCACAGATGAGCTCATCCTGGGACTGGACATACTGCGCGCCTATGATGCTTCAGTGGATATAGGGCGCCAAACTCTGCGTCTGGTGGAAGAAGAAGTATCGCTCTGGAGTCCTGGGGCAGGACCCCGTCCTTCTAGCTTAGTGGTGGCAAAGGACCATGTGATACCCGCACGGAGCGAGGGAATAGTGATGGCTAAAATGAAGAATAATCTGGGAGTAGAGAATCGTCTAGTAGAGCCAAGCCCCCAGGCCCACCCGCCTGAAGTAATCTACGTAGCCAGGACCCTAGTTCAGGACTGTCAAGAAGTACCAGTGAGATGAATGTTACCCACAAGGACCAAAAGCTCAGGAGGGGATCTCCTCTGCCGCACTGTAAGCCAGTAACACTCATGGCTTTGCCTGAGGTGGGGCAACCCCCAGCACCAGGCCTAACACCGAAATTAGCGGACGTGACCACAGCGGCGAAGCCACACCTAAACACCAGAGAATTTCAAGAGTTAGAGGATCTCGTGTCCGAGTTCGCGGATATCTTTGCGAGGGACAACGAAGATTATGGAAGGACAAACAAGGTATATCACCGCATACACACGGGAGAAGCCCGACCAATTCGACAGCCACCGAGGAAGGTACCCCTGACAAAACAAGCAGAAGTAAAGGATATGCTCGACAACATGCGAGGACAGGGGGTTATAGAAGAATCGGACAGCCCTTGATCGTCCCCAGTCATTTTGGTCAGGAAAAAGAATGGGGAGCTCCGTTTCTGTGTGGACTACAGAAAGCTGAACGATGTCACCAAGAAGGATTGCTTTCCACTACCCCGTATTGACGACACCCTGGACACGCTGGCTGGAGCCAAATTGTTTTCAACTCTCGATTTAAAGAGTGGCTATTGGCAAGTTGATGTACACCCAGACGACAAAGAGAAAACAGTGTTTTCGACAGGGCAAGTGTTATGGCAGTTCACAGTCACGCCCTTTGGCCTCTGCAATGCTCCGGCAACCTTCGAGAGGCTAATGGAGACAGTCCTACGAGGGCTCACGTACGATTCATGCCTTGTGTATTTGGATGTGATCGTAATAGGCCGCACATTCCAAGAGCACATGCTCAACCTACGGACTACTTACCTCAACCCTACCAACTCTGTGCTTACCTGGCTTATGAGTTTCAAGAACTTAGAGGGACAAACTGCGCGCTGGATACAGCGTCTACAGGAGTACAACTTCACTTCGGAGCATCGTCAGGGCCGGAAACATAACAATGCCGACGACCTTTCTAGACAACCCTGCCAAGAGCAATGTGCGCAATGCCACAAACTTGAGACACGGGCAGAGGTAAAGCAAATACGCGTTATTCTAACCCTACTGGCAGCCGGCTGGGACCCTGTTACCCTGAGAGAGAAGCAGCTAAAAGACCCAGATATAGGGCCTATTCTACGGGAAGTAGAA
>NW_019723307.1:0-2282 GCF_002891405.2 Cryptotermes secundus
GTTTTGTACTTACCGCACATAATACTAAAATATGTACTGCAAAATGTAATGTCTTTCAAAATACCGTTGTTATGCCTGAAAGGGGGGCTAATGAAATGATGCAAGATTACTCAGTCGCCATCCTTTTGTTGGCTGGCCCCACCATCACTGGCACCACTATGTAATGGCGTAAAGCTGGCGTGTAGGCTGTAACCCGTCTCTACCCATTAACTGTCACGCCCCCAAAGACTGGGGTGTCGTTACTGCTCTAACTCGGGATCTCCTCACCCTAACTTCGTTGCATCCGGCTGCCGTTGGCTGCCTCGTGACAGTTCTGCCTTCGCCCGGACTAGGATCGCTCCGGATCGGTCGGGGAAGAGTTTGGGTCGAGGAAGTAACTCACAGCTCTGGTACACCTTATCCTAATTACGTCGGTCTATTTACACCCGTATTTACAATATAGCGATGCCGACGTTCTGTCGGTTTTTACATAATACAGTTTCATTAACTAGGTCCCTTTTCATTCCAATTTTCCCCTCGGGGAATATGGCTTGAGACTGTCATTTCCCTTCCTTTACTATCACCCTTTACACAATTTCTACCCTATCCTATCCTGGTGCTCGCAGGGCACACTGGAGATTGCACTTCAACATTTCAACAAACAACAATAAAGTTTAAGTAACATGGCTATTATGAGCAAATTGACTTACCTGAGGTACAGACGCAGGCAAGTATCGCCATCCACCATCTTGTAGCACCCAAGCCGAACAGAACCTTCGGCTGCTCGTCGAATATTACGTTTTTAGAACGATTCCCCTAAGTCTTTTTTTCTCTCTTTATACTATCAAATTGCTGGCGCAGCAGCTGATAAAAGAGGGAAGTTAACTCCTTTTTGTGCTAAATTTCTGGGAGGTGGGTTCCCATTGGCTAACCCCCTTTAGTTGCTGGCGAATCAGTAGCGTCTCATCGCTGTGTATTTGATAATTTCATTTTAATCCAGTGGCCTAGTAAGGCGAGCTTCCCGCCTGTGCAATTACGCATCTACGCTGACTACGAACATTTGGGGGAATGCTTCAAATTTCCTTTTTAGAGGTTTGCGGCATAAAAACCGTTACGCTTAAATTAAACTGCAAGATGCTACAACGCAGAAGAAAGTGACTAAGTCCTTCCTGACAGACTTACGTTCCGTTTTCTACTTACCGCCCTGAAGAGTCCCCTGTTAACATTCGCAAAGCCCGCTACAGATACTACAGGGGGATTCATAACTATCGTCTCCAGAAACATCTTCACCTGCAAGAAGCATCAGCTGGATTTTAGCATTTGAACGACTCTCAAAATGTTCCAAGAAAAAGAAATAAGAGCCAGGCAACTAAAAATAACTTTCAGCTATCTAAAGTGTAGCTTATTATTTAGTTTAATGAAAAAACATTGGCACCAGAATTTTAAAAATATTTCTGTGTTTTCTGTTTTGGGACAGGTAAATTAGCCATATGGATATAATACATAGTTATACATCTTGAAATATAATGAAAGTAGGGTTATGGCAAATATTAAAAACGGAGCTCATTTTGTGCTCACCTCTTGCAAAACATCCTCAGTGACTTCTGATGGGGCTACAAGTAGCAGTTCATCTCGAATTTCAACCCCCACCTGCAAGAAACCGAGATGTAAAGGGGGCTAACCGAACGATACTTCTGGGAACTCAATAAAGTAGAGACATAATAAAAGTAAGCAAATAGAAATATCCTGCAGCCTTCTTTCAGCATAACTCTGTCTTTGTTTCTCCTGATGTACTTCGAAGGGAATTATACTCTTCTGGGAAGGTACCAACATTTCTCATGAGTATTTGCAAGCAGAATACTGTTGATTATATATTACCTTATTCAAGAACCTGATTAAGAGCCCGAACAGGAACGGACTTTTAAACGCAGGGTGGCAACGGCCATTTAAAAACGCACACCAGCAGCGGGAAATTAAATAAACTCCGGCCAGCTCAAGCTTACCACCATTTCCGAAGTCCGAAATTTAAAGGTTAAAATAGCTCAATTACACAGTAGTACAAGCTTACACCGTGTGAGAAGTGGTGACCGTAGTTGCAGAAGTAATATAGGACTGAAATGTAACCGATGCAAGGAAGAGCCATTTGAATTTCTCTGAAGAAGTCCACTTGCTTCCATTTCAATCCAGACAGGAATCCGTACAGAAAGATGGTGATTTCGATTAGCATGACCAATAGGTAGAGACTGAAAACTCTCTGCATCATGGAACCTGAAAAATACATTGTCAGGTGAAAACAAGGAATT
>NW_019723307.1:4740-5907 GCF_002891405.2 Cryptotermes secundus
CGCTGCAAAGCCAGACAAGCAAATGTGTGTAACAATGCAGAGTACTGTGAGTTTCGCGATGTCATATCATTTTGATAAGTGGGCCCTACGTTACATATTAGCACCGCATTTTAAATTTTAAAAATATGAAAATATTTATATTGGGACATGCAATAGCGCAGATGGTTGAGGCACTATGCTATAAGCCGGAAGGTTGCGGTTTCGAATCCAAATGAGGTCATTGTATTTTTTCAGTTTACCTAACACTTCGGCTATATAATGGCTCTGGGCTGGACTCAGCCACTAACAGAAGTGAATAACAGGAATCTTCCTGGTGGTAAAAGGCTGCGGGTGCGTGAGGCTGACAAATTCACCGCCATCTGTGATCCGATTGTCTAGAGACTATGGAAGCCTCAATATCTCACAACCCTATGGGTCTCCACGGGCTGTTACAGTGATTCATTTACTTTACCTGCTTTAAATATTTGAATTTGTTAGCCCAGAAAATGACGGATTTTGCAGGAATTTTTCACTGACTTATCACGAATAATATCACAGATAATAAGTACACTCATATTCATAATTATTAAGTTTAGATACCACATTTTCCAATCGAATATCATGTTAAAATATTTATTAACCTTGCTTTGTATGTAGACGATGTGGGTTCGGTTTTCGGTTTGTGTGCTAGCCTGAGTTAGCACATTCGTTGATTTCCTGACATCGTAAATTTAAATACTCTGATGCTGCTTTTATGTTCTTACTCACTTCATCATTACCAATAATTATTCAATTAGACCTGTGCAGACGTGAAGAAAGCCTTAAATGAAGTATTACAAACGGATAACTGCATTTGGCAAGTAGTGTAATAAAGTGTGGGGTCAGAGACACAAAATAAAAGGAAATGTCATTATTCTACCTCTAAATGTGGTTCTTCCTCACCTTGAAACACTTGTTCAGAATTGTGGCAGATATGAACAAACCCCGGAGCATGTTACCGAAGAAGCTTATAGTTGTCTTCAACACCAGGAAACACACAAAGTAGCAGGGAAGCTTCCAGAGTTCCAGGTAGGGCGGGAGAAAGTGTAATGCGATTGCCGTAGAATCTAGCACGCAGGTGAATATGGCACAGTAAATGCATCCTCTCTTTATATTTAGAGTCACGTGCTCCTCTGTTACCTTAACGAA